>NC_069002.1:28285143-28287284 GCF_001194135.2 Octopus bimaculoides | reverse complement strand
TGTGCTAGTTTATAGGGGGATGTTTACGCATGCATATGTATGGTTCCTGTACCACGCAACTTATCAGAAACTCAACCGGGTTTGTATATTTGTGTCACTTCGCATATTAAATCGTTTACAATATATAAAATATTTTTGAATCGCGAAAAATCTAGAAAGCAAGACCACTTAAAATTAATCGCGGTGCTTGAAATAAAACCAGATTATGGAGGACAGAGAAACAGATTTACAGGTTATAAATCTGCAATCGTGAGAGCTTATTTTATTATAACATATTTTACTTTATTATTTTATATTATATATTTTTATTTTAAAAATGTGCCTATATTTCTGTCTCGCTCCATTGATCTCTAAACATTAGCTTCTCGCTAAATATATGATTCTAACATCATAAAGAAGTAAACACTGACCGAATATCAAAAATATGTCGGTTTTGTCAGGCTTCAAGTTTAGGCTCAGATTTCCTACGTAAAATTTGGGATTAATAAAATCTATATTTTACTAGGCTGCCATCAAATAAATAAATAGATACGTAAATAAAAAGGTAAAAATTTGAAAGATCTCCATGTTTCTGTCGCATATGAAATAAATTTAATAGTAGGATTATAATGTTTCGGCCAATTAACTTCCATATTTGGAGAGGAATAGGTGTGTGTGTGTGTATGTATGTATGCATGATTGCATATATATATATATATATATGTATATACGAATATATAAATATATACACATATGCATATATCTTTATATATTGTATATATATTTAACATATATATATACATATATCTTTATATATTGTATATATATCTAACATATATACATAGGTATACTTTGATCTTATATATATATATATATACAAACACACACACATATGTATGTATGTATGTATGTATATTCGCTCATGTGTAGAGGTAAATATGTAAGCAGAAGTATTCGGTTCAAAACATGAGTTTAATAGTCCGAAGCGTTATAATCGTATTGACAACAACTCAACTCAAATGTTTAGCGATTTAATGAATTTAAATATGGCTTTATGAAGTGTTCTTCTCAGATACACACAGAGATACACACGCACATCTGCGAGTATATGTGTGGGGGGGGGAGGTAAGAAGCTTGCTTCCCAACCACATGGTACCGGGTTCAGACTCACTGCGTGGCACCTTGGGCAAGTGTCGTCCACTATAGCCTCGAGCTGACCAAAGCCTTGGATATGGTGGGCGGAAACTGAATGTAGCTCATCGTATATCTGTGTGTATGTTTGTCCCTCCCACCATCGTTTGACAACCGATGTTGTGTTTATGTCCCCATAACGTAGCGGTTCGACAAAAGAACCGATAGAAGAAATACTAGGCTTACAAAGAATGTCTTGTGATCGATTTCTTCGACTAAAAAAACCCTTGAAGGTGGTGCTCCAGCATGGCCGCAGTCAAAAATGGCAAACACGAGTAAAAGAATGTGTGCGCGTGTGTGTGTATATGTGAGTGCATTTGTATGTGTGTGTAAAAGCATGTGGCCTAGTGGTTAGGCTGTTGCATTCCCGATCGCTAGATCGTGGGTTCGATTCTCTGATTGGGTGGCATGTTGAGTTCTTCAGCCAAACAATTCATTTCACGTTGCTCCAGTCCCCCTTTGATCGAGAGGGAATGTTGGTCTGTTCACCTAGCCATTGGCGTGACGTCATTTGAAAGCTAAAACAATGCAAATGCGCATTGTAACCAGCTATGTCCAATATCTGATATAATTAATAGTAGGAGGTGGATTTCGTATTAGACTTTTATTAGGTACATGTTTCGAACATTAGTCTGGTTCTCTTCAGGTACATTGATAAAGCAGTCTCAACATTTAAACACTCTAATCGACTTATACTTATTTGTCCAAATTACTTATATATATATATATATATGTATATATATATATATAAACATGTATATATATATACACACACACACACATATATATATACATGTGTGTGTGTATGTATATATATATATATTTATATACATGCGTATATATACATGTGTATGTGTATATATACATGTGTATGTGTATATATACATGTGTATATGTATATATACATGTGTATATGTATATATACATGTGTATATGTATATATACATGTGTATATGTATATATACATGTGT
>NC_069002.1:28283505-28284947 GCF_001194135.2 Octopus bimaculoides | reverse complement strand
TGTATATGTATATATACATATGTATGTGTATATATACACATACATATGTATATATACATATGTATGTGTATATATACATATGTATGTGTATATATACATATGTATGTGTATATATACATATACATACATACATACATGTATGTATGTATGTATGTATGTATGTATGTATGTATGTATTATATTTTCTTTGTCTTTTAACTTAGATTAAACGAAAGCATTAAGAAGGCCATTCAGGTTCTATTGTGCCATTTTCGGGATCATTTGCCGTGTATGGGTTAAGGAGTTCCGTTCTTTCCCCAAAAACGCAAATACTTGACTCCAGACCGGTTGGTACATATCCTGTTGCTCCAATAATAATAGTAATGAAGCTGAAAGTGTATTCTGGGTACTAGATTTGCACAGCCCTTGCCAATGGTCCATAGATGTTCTCTTCCTTCTGTATTTTTCTAACCATACTGGTGTCCAGAAGGAAACTGATTTCCACAGCATAGCGTCTTTTTGTTGTGGTCTCACGCAACAATATTTGGCCGCTTGCGTTTCAGCTTGGCAGCTGTTTAATTTTCTATTTTCATCACTACTCTTTTAATCCATCCATCTCGAAATAATCTGTTACTTCGGTTCCTGGTGTTTTCTTGTTTTGTTATCTTGTATGTATGCTTGTATGCATGCACGCATATATGCATATATGCATGTATGTATGTAAGAATGTATGTATGCACGAATGTATGTATGCATATATGTATAAAGGAAGGTATGAATGTATGCATGTAAGTATATGCATGTATGCATAGTGATAGCTAGATAAATATATGCATGCACACACATATATATATATACACATACGATACATACATATACACATACAAATATACATATATACACACATACATACATGGTGATTTCTTCATCTTGTCAGATGGTAGCCATCTCACCTTCATCCTGATCGTTGGGAATCACATTCATCTCGACGACTGTCCACGCATCAATCGCCATAAGACTTCATAAACTATAAAATGGATCAAGAAATGAAATTATTGTGAGACATCTGTACGTCATTGGATTTAAGTGACAAAAGTTTATACGAGTACACAATCCTTTATCCGGAACTCTCCGATACAGATGTGTTCCGAATAACGGATCCTTTTCGGATTTAAGAACAAAAACCAGTTGCCCCCAGATTGTAAAATAGACTACAAATCAGACGTCCTAGTACGGTAACAAAAGCATATGTATGCGTAGTCAGTGGCTGTGTGGTAAGAAGCTTGCTTCCCAACCACATGGTTCCGGGTTCAGTCCCACTGCGTGGCCCCTTGGGCGAGTGTATTCTACTATAGCTTCGGTTCAACCAAAGCCTTGTGGAGGAGGAGGGAACAAACAGACACAAAGACAAGCACACATTGAAAAATACATCTATACGATGGGCTTCTTTCAGTTTCCGTCTA
>NC_069002.1:28282205-28283055 GCF_001194135.2 Octopus bimaculoides | reverse complement strand
AATTATCCGCTACGATCTCATCATTTTTTCATCTTAAATCTTCGTTTCTTGTAATGAGGCACAAGAGACAGGGCGTTAAGGAAACCTTTATTTATTTATTAATTTTTTTTTTTTTGCTCCAGTAAACTGCTATTCTGCTGTTCTACTGCTCTGCTGTTCTGCTATTCTGCCATTCTGCTATACTTCGTTAAACATTTGCTACGAAAGACGTCGCTCCAGACATACTGGGTTTCCTCTTCGTAGCATGAAGATATTTCCGCAGAGTGAATACATAAATGTGTGTGTGTGTGTGTGTTGTGTGTGTGTGTGTGTGTGCGTGTGTGTGTGTGTGTGCGTGCGTGCGGTGTATGTGTACAAATACACGCACATGTATGTATTAAAAGATATTTACATACATGCACACATATATACACATACATGTGTATATATGTCTATATGAACGAACATATGCGCGTATACACACATGTATAATATATACTATCTCTCTCACGCTCACGCACATAATGAAGGCCTAGTATAAAGTGAACCACATTTGTATGTCTATGTGGGACTGTGTATACATACATACACGCACACAAGCACACACACACACACACCCTCCCCCATGCACACATATATAAGGCACAAAAAGAAAATGACTCTCCCCAGACAATAGTATATACACACATATATATAAATATACTTATATATATATATATATAACAAATAAGTAACAAGGATGTCAGGGTATTAATGCAATACGGCCGTTTCAGGCGGCTCCATTTAATCGAACAATGCAAGCATTACATCAGTTTGAAATACAGCGCTATCTTCTGTTGCAAAATACAATCCTTCAACAGTCAGGATATTC
>NC_069002.1:28279468-28281869 GCF_001194135.2 Octopus bimaculoides | reverse complement strand
ACACACACACACACACACACACACACACACACACACACACACACACACATTTATATATATACATATACTCCGAGAGGTGTAAGCACTAATGTAATTACCACCAGGCGCCAATTAATTATGACATGTGTCAAATAATTATGAAATGCAAATTTTTACGCAAAATATAATCCATTATATTCGAGAATCAAACTATTTAACGGTGACAATAATTGTCGTGCCTGTTAGACATCTTATCTCAATGACTGATAGTTAAATAAGAATTTGATTAGAAGTTTTAATGAAGAGGCTGCCTAAACACCGCAATCTTTATAACAGAGAAGAAAGACTTCAAAGCTTGAAGATAATAGAAAGAAAGTGAAAGGCTTGAATGAAGCAAATTAACATAAGTTTGTAGGACAAACTGGGACAATGACAACAACAGTTTGAAGAAACAGAACGCTTGAAGATAGATATCCACCAGAAGTATCATAATAAGGGTGCCTGGAAGGAAATAGAATGATTGAAGCGAAGCATCGATATCAAGAAGTAATAGAGGCACTAGAATACGAACGCCGAAGGCTTGAAGAAAACAATATGCTTGAAGCGACCCAGCGACACAAAGAAGTACCTGTAACACCAGAATAGAAGTACCCGCGGCTTGAAGCGAATTATTGCCGACAAGAAGCACTTGTAACTTCTGAATAGAGATACCTACAGCTAGAAGAAAACAGAATGCTTGAAGCGAATCAGCGATACTAAAAAGCATCTGTAACACTAGAATAGAGGGACCAATGGCTGGAAGGAATCAGAAGGCTCGACGCGAATTAGTGAAGACAAGAAGCAGCAGAAAACCAGAATAGTGATACCAAAACGCTTGGGATAAAACAGAATACTATAAAGGAAGGAGCAGAATAAAGTTACCAAAGATTTGAAGACCAAGGAGTGCATGGAACGAATTGTCATCAGTAAGAATCTGAGTTTGGATAGTAACAGCGCCATCAAGTAGACCACATATGACATCCCAATGAATAACACCGCTCACCTAAGAACAATAAGTAAAGGAATACTCTTTGGTATCATTTAACTTATTGTTATGAATCTAATAAGATTGTGTCCACTGACTCTATCTCAAAATTATGTTCTAAGTGAGAAGCAAAAATTGGGAAAAAGATACAACTGTAATGTGTTGGTCGGGTAATGTACAATTAAAATCTGATGCGTTGAATGGCAGAAAAGTGTATTACGACATATACACATTTTAATTGTAGTAAAAAGAAAAATTCTATTCTAAGGAAACTCAGTAGTTGATTTTATCAGAGTTACCTTGCCCTGTCAAATCTGAGATCATCAAATTACAAATGGCGTATGGTCCTTGTGATGTGTAAAATACACAAGCCCTTCCGTAAAATACGACAAACGCATCAACGAATATCCCTTTACAAAATGGATTACTCTTATATCGATAAAATAAGCCGGAAGTGGCTGGATTCGAGATCATACTTAATATTAGAAACTAAACAGAGATTAGCATACAAAAGAGATAGGTTTTTTTCCATTCTGTCATTTGTTTTCAAAAGTATTTAACGCTTACATTAAAAGAGAATTCTGTCATTTAGTAGAATTTACGAAGTGTGTTTGCAAATAAATCATTAAATGCAAAAATATAGTGACAATAGAAGAATTTAAGCTTGGCAGTAAACTAACTGTTGTTGATGAAGTCTGCCAAAAGATAATAAAGGACATTGCTTATGAAGAAGCTTTACTATAATTTGAGCAAATTACTTTATAATGTTAATTTACTAAAACGTTAATTCAATAAGTCTTTACATCAGACAATAAAGTGTATAAACACACATTCACACACACGTACCTATGTGTGTGGGTGTATATATGTATATATATATATATATATATTAGCTATCTATTTATCTCACTCTTTCTCTCTCCCTCTATTATATAAATATATACACACACACGCACGTGTGTGTGTATATAAGTTTGGTAGAGCAAAAAAGAGAAATATATAAGAATATCTAAGACTATACATTTTCTAATTTCGACTAATAATTTAATACGACTAATAACACTGAAATGAATATCAACCTGACTGGCATACACATATACGTACGCACACACACACACACACTCAACACTCACCCCCCTCACACACACATATATATATACATATATATACAGAGAGAGAGAGAGAGGGGGGCAGGCATGATTGTGTGGCTGAGAAACTCGCTTGACAATCTGTGTTGGTTTGAAAGTTAACGATTCGCCAAAAGAAGCCGATAGAATATGCGCCAATCTTTAGAAATAAGCACTGGCGTCGATTTGGTCGACTAGACCTTTCAAGGCGGTGCCCCAGCATGGCACAAATATTGTATATATATATGAGTGAGTGAGTGAGTGAGTGAGT
>NC_069002.1:28275847-28278450 GCF_001194135.2 Octopus bimaculoides | reverse complement strand
TACAGGCACAACAGAAACAGGAAGTAAGAGTGAGAGAAAGTTGTGGTGAAAGAGTATAGTAGGGTTCACCACCATCCCCTGCCGGAGCCTCGTGGATCTTTAGGTGTTTTCGCTCAATAAACACTCACAACGCCCGGTCGCGAAATCGAAACCGCGATCCTATGACCGTGAGTCCGCTGCCCTAACCACTGGGCCATTGCGCCTCCACTCATGAGTATAATACGAGGACTAACAGAGAAAAGCTCATCAACTGGAAAGAGAAAGTCCTACACGGAGAGTTTTTCAGCAAACAGCGGATGAAGCCAGTGGAGAATCCTGGAGATAATTTCGGCAGGATTTTTTTGAAGGACACGGAAGGGCTGATTCTTGATGATGAAGAACAAGCTTTACGAACCAACTCAAACAAGTATAGCATTGATAAGAAAGCAATAGTACCTTTGTGTGGACTATGTGGAAAAAAAAAACATCTGAGATGGACATATAATTTGTGGATGTTCAAAACTGGCCTGAAAGGGGTACAGGGAGTTGTGCAAGAAGTATGGGCTAGAATGTTCCAACAAGTGATGTGAGTACCAACTTTTGGCCGTGGCAGAGAAAGATCAGGTAAGACTCACATGGGATATGCCGACAGACACAAACATGAAGCGATAACATAACTGACCAGATATCAATCTCCTCCTGGAGGAATCGAAAGAATGGACCCGTATCGACGTAGCTGTACATGCAAACCAAAATATTGTTGAAAATGGAGGGAAGTACATTTTCAACAATATTTAGGACCGGAAGAGCCTCAAAAGTAACTGTGATCACTTATTGTGATCGGCGCACATGGAACCATCTCAAAACGGGGGAATATTCTGGCATCAAAAGCTGCAAATACCAAACTTCTTAAAGAGTATTCAGTTGGTAGCAATACTCGGAAGGGGTTATGTTTTGAGAAAACAATTGCGTCTCTAAGCTGCGAGATGGAGGCAAATCAGAATTTAAATGAATAAATAATACCTATTATTCCCGTTGTTATTATTATTAATTTTATTATTATTATTATACTATATGCTGTACTGTCTTGGGAGGACCAGCTTGACAATAAAAACACCCGCACAGTTTTATTGGCGACATAACTCTCCCCTGATACAACAATATATATTTCTGCACACGATTTCAAATTTTCAATCATAATGCGAAGGACTATATTTACACACACACACACACATATATATATATATAAAATGTACGCATAGAAGGGCGACGGTAGATATTTGTTTCATGTAAACAATATAGTAATAATTTGTTATTGAACCAAGATATTAAAAAAATTGTTAGATCAATACATTATAGATCGAGGTATACTTTAATTGGTAAGCACTGTTTTTTATTTTTCATGATAATTCTTTTATTTACAGTATTATATGTTTGTTTCTATGCATATATATATATATATATACATATACACATAAACCCATTGGCAAATGCCCACACATATATATATATATATATATATATCGTCTGTGAGAGTATGCATGTGTGTATATGTGTGTATATGTATATATATATGTGTGTACATATATTTGTATGTGTACATATATGTGTGTGTATATATGTGTGTGTATGTATATATATATATATATGTGTATGTATATGTGTGTATGTATATACATGTGTATGTGTATGTATACATATGAATGTGTGTATATATGCGTGTGTGTATGTGTGTGTATATATGAGTGTGTGCATGTGTGTGTGTGTGTGTGTGTATGTGTGTATGTATGTGTATATATACATGTGTGTGGTAAGTAGCTTGCTTACGAACCACATGGGTCCGGGTTCAGTCCCACTGCGTGGCACCTTAGGCAAGTGTTTTCTACTATAGCCTCGGGCCGACCAAAGCCTTGTCAGTGGATTTGGTAGACGGAAACTGAAAGAAGCCCGTCGTATATATGTATATAAATATGTGTGTGTATGTGTGTGTGTATATATGTTTGTGTGTCTGTTTGTCCACCAACATCGCTTGACAACCGATACTGGTGTGTTTACGTCTCTGTAACTTAGCGGTTCGGCAAAAGAGACCAATAGAATAAGTCCCAGGCTTACAAAGAATAAGTCCTGGGGTCGATTTGCTCGACTAAAGACGGTGCTCCCGCATGGCCACAGTCAAATGACTGAAACAAGTAAAAGAGTAAAGTGTATATTTAAATATATGTATATATATATATATATATATATATATATATATATATATATATATATATATATATATAACACACACACACACACACACAAAGCAGTGCCTCAGTATGGCCGCAGTGCAATGACTGAAACGAACAAAAAGAATAATAAAATATATATATGTGTATGTATGTATGTATACATACAGACAGACCGACAGAGTAACATGTGTCTGTGAATGCACAAATATATGCATGTATGTTTGTGTGTGTATGTATGTATATATATATATCTGCATGTATGTATTGATATGTATGCATTTGATATATAGATGTTAATGTACACAAATATATATTCATACACACATATATATACACACACACATTATATATAATATATATATATATATATATATATATATATATATATATATATAT
>NC_069002.1:28271347-28273897 GCF_001194135.2 Octopus bimaculoides | reverse complement strand
AGTAGTAGTAGTAGTAGTAGTAGTAGTAGTAGTAGTAGTAGTAGTAGTAGTAGTAGTAGTAGTAGTAGTAGTAGTAGTAGTAGTAGTAGTAGTAGTAGTAGTAGTAGTAGTAGTAGTATTTTATTGTCATCATCATCATCATCATTGTTGTTGTTATGGTTATTGCTTCTATTTTTGCTTATGCTTGTACCATTGTAACTGTAATAGTAGCGTGAAATTGTCTCAGCATACAGATACAGTCATAACAATAGTATGGCGGATTTAAAAATTCGCAACTTTCGTATATATATATATATATATATATATATATATATATATCTTTTTTTTTTTTCTTATGCTAGATACCCCTAAGGAAATAAAACTAAACTAGACATTTCCAAAACACACTATATATTCTGTGTTGTTTATTATTTTAGGGAAATAAACTGTCGATATTACAGACAAAATGGAAAATTCGAGAAAATTGCTGCAGACATAACTGCATGGTTAAACACTTGGTTTCACTAACTTGTGGTTCCAAGTTCGTTCCTACATCGCACCAGCTTCCGTAAGATGTATTTCAACTGGTATCACGAAATTTGAGTGAAATCTGATAGAGGGGGAGAACCGGTGTGTGTGTGTGTAAATTGAAGAATTGTTATTTCGAATGAAGAAGAACAACGGTTAATCAATGCTTAGAAATGCAAATCCATGTGTATCCAAATTCCAATCAAGTGTGGAACATAATTTGTCCTCGAAAAGCCAAACTTCCTGCTTTATTCTGCTCTCAAATATATTTGTGTTTGTGTGTGTGCCTGTATAATCCAGACACGTTTTTTCCTCTCCGTTTTTCTCCTTCGCCAGTTCCCTTTCCTCATTCTTTTCCGTAGAAGAGCAAAGGCTCGAAACGTCAAGGACTCTTCCACATTTTCTCAGCGTCAAACTAATACATCTTTGTTGTTCCTTCACCTGTCTGTCTTTTGCCTCTTGTTTCGTTTTTTGTTTCTTTCAGTACAATTTTGAAATATATATAGGCACAGGTGTGGCTGTGTGGTAAGAAGCTTGCTTCCTAACCACATGGTTCCGGGTTCAGTCCTACTGAGTGGCACTTTGGGCAAGTGTCTTCTACTATAACCTCGGGCCGACCAAGGCCTTGTGAGTGGATTTGGTAGAGGTAAACTGAAAGAAGCCCGTCGTGTATATGTGTGTGTGTGCGTGTTTGTCCCCTACCATCGCTTGACAACTGATGATAGTGTGTTTATGTCCCTGTAAATTAGCTGTTCGGCAAAAGAGATCGATAGAATAAGTACAAGGCTTACAAAGCATAAGTCCCGCAGTCGATTTCTTTGACTAAAACCCTTTAAGGCAATGCTCCAGCATGGCCGCAGTCAAACGACTGAAACAAGTAAAAGAATATATCTATATATATAGTTGAAATTTATAGAAAAACAAAAGGCGAAAACCTATGAACAACAAACATGTGTATTAGTTTGACGTTCGGGAAAACGAAAAAGTTCTTTACATTTCGAGCCTACGCTCTTCAACAGAAAGGAATAAGAGAAAGTAAACAGAGAGAATGAACAAAGGTGAGTGTGTTTCCGTGACTGCGAGTGTAGTGTGTGTGTATTACACTTGACGACATACATGCATATTTATATTGATGTATACAGTAGAGATAATCAGACAAACAGTTATACAGTCAATAATGATGAATACACGCGTACTTGTATGTGATGAACAAATGGATAATTATAATAATAATAATGGTTTCAAATTTTGCCACAAGGGCTGCAATTTTGAGGGAGGGGCTAGTCGATTACATCGACCCCGGTGTTCAACTGATACTTATTTTAGGCAACCCCGAAAGTATAAAAGGTAAAGTCGACCTAGGTGGAATTTGAATTCAGAATGTAGCGACGGACGAAATACCGCTAAGCATTTCGTCCGGCGCGTTAATGATTCTGTCAGATCGCCGCCTTAATAACAACACTAATAATAATAATAATAATAATAATAATAATTATAAATAACCTGATGCAGTACCAGGCAGCGGTTCTAATGGCTTCCTATCTTAACTGATTGGAAGTGCTATCATGTACATAGAGGTACAAGTGCTATCATGTATAGAAGATGGGCGACAGCAAATATTCTGCTCAATACCACAGATTTGCTTATCAGTTGCTTGATCTTAACCAGTTGAGCATGTCCCTTGGTGGCTGACGATATGTGCATCTCTGATCACGAACAGAAGTAGTGGGGGAGCATCATAGTCATGTGTTGAGAGGAATTCTTTGGGGTTTGGATAATTCACCCTTGGAAACATGGGTGTTTCGTTCAACATCCTTAAACATATTCAAGGATATTTTGAGAGGAATGGGCTACTCGCCCTGAAGGAAATTCTAACTGGGCCCCACCTGCAAGGTCATGTGCTGTTTATCTTGATTATGTGATCACCATGTCATGCACATATGGTTGTGATGCATGTGCCTGGTGTACCCTTATCAGACGGGTAGTCATGATGGGTATACTGAGCTTCGTATATTTTACCCCAGTGTCACTTTGATGGCATGC
>NC_069002.1:28269658-28271022 GCF_001194135.2 Octopus bimaculoides | reverse complement strand
ATAATAATAATAATAATAATAATAATAATAATAATAATAATAATAATAATAATAACGTAATATAAATAAAATGTCAAATGTTTTGGTACGTGACGTTTGGTTCACCCTGTACGTATACATTTTAACGAAGAAGCTATAACATGTTGTAGAAACACTTAGCTCTGAGTACACTGTTTCTTAAAGCAGAAACAGCTGTAAGCTAATGAAGGTTATTATATATATCTTTTTTTTTTGTCATTCATTAATTAATGTTACCCTCTGTACTCGCCAAACGCTTTGTTCTAACGCACAACTGAATAATGTTCTAACAACTGGTTATTAGTAATGCTTTGCCCAAACGACATCATAAAATATATGAATTCATCTAAAGATGTATATCTGAATATTTGTGTGTGTATGTGTGTCTGTCTGTCTGTGTGTACGTATGTGTGTGTACGAGTGTGTATGCGCATGTGTATGTGCGTGTATGTGTGTACGTGTGTGTGTGTACATGTATGTAAATGTGTGTGTGCGTGCGTGTATGTGCATGTATGTGTGTGTACAGGCATGTGTATGTGTGTGTATGTGTGTGCATGTGTGTGTGTGTGTATCGTGCAACACTAGATATTAAATATACATCATGCATGCACGAGATATACACATACAGAACGATGTTGAGACACACGCACACATGTACAGGCATGTGTATGTATGTATGTATGTATGTATGTATGTATGTATGTATGTATGTATGCTTGTATGTTGTGTGTGTGTGGGGGGGGGGGGGGTGTACAGAGACAGTGAGAGCTGTAGGAAGGCAGGTAGATACAATGATATCATACACGTACAGATCCATACAAACAGGTATGCGTATATATAAATAGAGAGAACGCATAGATAGACAGTATACACACATGTATATGTATTTATGCGCATATATGCATTCATGCATGTGTGTGCATATATATATATATATATACGCTTATATATATGTGTGTGTGCTATATATGTGGGTGCGTGTGTTTGTGTGTATATACATACATGTAAGTATATATATATTAGTGTGTGTGTGTGTGTGTGTGTGTGTGTGTGTGTGTGTATGCATGCGTGTATATGTGTGTGTGCATATGTATTTATGTATGTATGTATGGACGGATGTATGTATGGATATATATGTATGTATGGATGCATATATGTATTCATGCATATATGTATGCATCTATGCATGTATGTATGCAGCAGGTATGTATGTATGTAGGTATGTATGCATGATTGCATGTATGCATGTATGCATGTATGTATGCACGTATATATGTATGCATGTCTGTATGTGTGTATGTATGTAACAAAGTACGTACGTATGTATACATGCATGCATGTACGTA
>NC_069002.1:28268655-28269648 GCF_001194135.2 Octopus bimaculoides | reverse complement strand
TGCATGATTGCATGTATGTATGTATGTATGCACGTATATATGTATGCATGTCTGTATGTGTGTATGTATGTAACAAAGTACGTACGTATGTATACATGCATGCATGTACGTATGTATGTATATATGCATGCATGTATGTATGTATGTATGCATGCATTATATAAGAAAGCATGTATGCATGTATCTATGTGTGTAAGAATGTTTTTATGTATGTATCTATGCGTGCAAGTATGTATGTATGTGTATATGCATTTATTTAAGAATGTATGTACGCATCTATGTTTGTATGCACCTATGCATGTATGTATGTATGTATGTATGTGTGTGTGTATGTATGTATGCATATATGTGTGTGTGTGTGTGTATGTGCACACTAATACCAGGATAGAGACTCCAAGTCACATTGCCGCACAGACAGAGACAATCTTAATGAAGAGTAATGAGCTTTAGAGTGCTATCTATATAGAGAGAGCTGATTAAATCTACATTGACGTTATCATTTCTGAGAATAATATATCATTATATACACACATACATATACACGCAGGAGTAGGTGTAGAAAGGTGAGAGCGAGAGAGATTAAATCGGTGGAAACTGTGAATTACAATATCTAACGCTAATTACTCTTATAGAAGTCAGATTTTCTCGGATAATTAGAAAATTATTTTATTACCATTTATCATTTATTATTCACTAGTTTATTGAATGCCACTGCAATGATCCCGTCTCTTTCTCAGAGAGACGACCAGGTGAATATGGCGGAAAGAAGGAAGAGGTTCAGGCATGGGAGAGAGAGGGGGAGAGAGAGAGAGAGAGAGAGAGCAGAGTGGTGGGGGAGAACGATGAGATGAAGAGAGTACGAGCAGAGTAGAGCAATACGACTACAAAAGAGCAGCCAAACACGTTAAATTAACATCCGTATGATTGTCAAACCAATTCGTCTCCATAGCTTTGTTAAAATTGAGAGATTTATTGTCCATATTCCTATATATA
>NC_069002.1:28254521-28265871 GCF_001194135.2 Octopus bimaculoides | reverse complement strand
ATATATATATATATATATATATATATATATATATATATAACACTTGTCGTGTCGGAGAAGGTTGGAGTAATACGATCGAAAAGATAAGAACATTAGATTGTCTCGTATCAACTAGGTCTCGGGATCGATTTCACAGCCCGACACATTTGGATCAGTGTCATTTTATACAGCGTCGGGTCACCCCATACATTGAGAGTAACCGGGGAGTAAGGGAAGCCAAGTTGCTAAAGATAAAATGCTGGAAACCAAGTCTTTAGAAAGAGCAGGAAAATCCAGTCCTTTGCGATAGATAACTTGAAAGCCTAATTGGAAGGCAAATTGGCATTCCGTTGGTTAGAACGACCAGGGTTCCAGTGGATCCGATCAATGGAACAACCTGCTCGTGAAATTAACGTGCAAATAGCTGAGCACTTCACAGACACGTGTACATAACGTAATTCTCAGGGAGATTCTTCTTTTAAAATGATGTAAATTAAAACTTTTAATCAAAAGTCAGTAGTAATTTTTGTTCGAGAAAGCAGATTATTATGACAAACTTACTTCACTAAGTTCTTTGTTTTACCAAATTAATTGATAAAACGGCAGTATATTTCAACAGAAATATAACAAAAGGGTTAAAACTCATCATTCCTTTGTTTCTAACATTCTGTTCTAGTTCATTGATTAATAAGTATTTCTAAGTCTGTTTTCTACGCTTTGTTTCTTTATCTGACATAATATCAGTGGCTTTTATTGGTTTTCTCTCCCTTCACTGTGACCTCGGTGCATTCTTCTAAACATAATTTTATACCAATTCCGTTTCAGAATCAGTTCATTATAACAAAATATCGAGTTTTCCGTTATTTGCTGCAAACTGTCTGACGTCATCCATATAAAACAGATAGCTCATTGTTCCTCGATGGCATTTTGAAAATATGTCCAATCTGGTTTAGAATATCGACATCGGTACAAAAAGAAGAAAGAAAAAGTATGCGGAATATTCCTCCGTGGAATATTCCTTCTTTAATAGGGATTGGTTTTGGTTTTATAATTGTACAATTTCTTATTTTTCTTCAATATTTACAACCATTTTACTCTCCATATTGTAAGGCAAAGATGGTGGCGAAAATGTTCGCGTTTGTTGTCGTTACGATTATCAGAGATGTGAAAACTTGTGTAATCCCTACTAGATTTATCCACATCAATCTCCAACCCATGTGATGTTAAAGAGTCTGGGAATAGATTTGGTTGGGGTATGTGAATCGGATCAGTTGTAGTAAGAGCAGCCGGTTTCGATCTCGCCTTAAAAGGCCTGATCACTACAATGTACTGGGACATTTGTTCGCTAGTAAAATTAAACGGCCACAGCTCGGAATGAATCATTTTGTTACAGTCACTTGCCGAGACACACCCAGCGTCCTGGGGCGAGTGAAGGATAAGAGATGTTGCATTGCGACTGAAAGCTTTGAGAGGAGAAGTAGCAAAATATCTTCATGTAATACAACACAGACATTTAAATGGATAGGCTTTTTCTAAAGATGTTGGCAGTACTCGTCAGTACAATCTTTTGGTTTTCTCTGAGACATGATTCTCCTGGGATCTTATCTAGATGTTTCTGACATCCCCTTTTTATAATACCTAGGGCACCTGCAATAACAAGAACAGTTCTCGCTTTAAGATGCCACATCTTTTGTATTTCAATTTCCAGGTCTTTATATTTACTTAATTCGTCAAATTCCTTTACAGATATATTTTTATCAGTGGGAACACTTACATTTATTAGTCTACAAGTATATTCTTCCTTGTCTTTAATGATTATTATGTCTGGTCGATTAACCTGGATCGTTCTGTCGGTGTTGACTGGAAAATCCCAGAGGATGGTGACATTTTTACCTTCAACCATTGGCTAAGGACGATGGTCATTCCAGTAAGCAGGAGTGTTTATATTGGTAGTGTTTACATGTTTTCCAATGTAAATACTATCCTACCCTATCGTTGCGATTTTTGTATTCGTTTGGCGTCAGCACAGGACATCCCGAGACGAAATGGTCTATTGTTTCGCCAAGTGTGACGCAGAATCTACATTTAAGGTCACAACCGTTTTGAAGAACGTTAACCTGGTAGTTTTTTGTGAGCGAGATTTGGTCTTGTGCCGCCAATATGAAACCTTCAGTCTCTGCTTTCAGTCCTGAACTTCTCAACCACTGATGGGTTGTTGCTTGATCTATATCAGCATTTCGATTTCAAAGTATATACTATCCATGCAGAGGCTTTTGGCTCCATCGCTCCTCAATTTGTTTCTGCCCGTTCTTTTTTGCAGTCTGCTTGATCCATTTTGCTTGTTATGTGGCAGTGGTTTCAAGTTCAACTATTTAAGGGTTAATGCCAAGTCTCCTGGCGAATTTGCAAGCTTCCTTGACAATAGAATGTGATTTTTTGCTACTTTCGTGTTTGCACACAAGCCGCAGCGTCCAGTCCTCTCTACTAGACAAGTACCTGTTCACTGCTATTGTGGAGGTCTTATAACACAGTTCTACCTGCATCGTTCCTCTTCCCCCATTACTTCTTGGTAGGTACAGGCGATCAACATCTGCTTTTGGGTGGTGTATGTTCGTAGAACATCTTGCTTTCCTGTCCAGGCGTTGGCGCTCTGCAAGATTCCAGTTATTGATGTTAAATTTGTATTGGGCAACTGGAAGTTCCAGGGTGTTAATGGCTTCGATGCGATTTTTAGAGTTGAGTTCAGTTTTTAGTATGAGTCTTATTCTCCTATAATATTCTTTTCTTATTTTTTTCCATCATAGTAGCATGTTTTATACCATCTCCTTCGTTTATCCGCGGGTATTTGTAATTTTCTTGTGGGTCAAGCTCCTTAATGGTAATGTCAGTATCTAATTTAATGGAAACTGTTCGTCTGAGCTTTCTTCTTACTGAATTCTTTAACAGTTGTTAGCAACCCTACTAGCTCTTCGTCATTTCTAACCAACAGCTTCAGACCGTCCATATAAAATAGATGGTTTATTGTCGTATTGTAAACTTTTAACCCATACCTAGTGTTATTTAGTTCGTTTGAGAGTGAGATCAGTGCCATGCAAAAGAGTAATGGGGAGAGGGAGTCACCTTGAAAGATGCCTCATTTGATGTTGATATTATTATTATTATTATTATTATTATTATTATTATCATTATTCCACCGAGGTCGACTTTGCCTTTCATCCTTTCGGAGTCGATAAAATAAGTACCAGTTGTGTACTGGGGTTGATCTAATCGACTGTCCCCCGCCAAAAAAATTACAGACCTCGTGCCTATAGTAGAAAGGATTATTATTATTATTACTACTACTACTACTACTACTACTAACGAGACCCGTTAATATTTCACGAAATTAACAGCAAACTTATTGGGTTATTTCTGAAAACGTAGCCTGTGTTGTGTCTGTATAGAATGAGAGTCGCTCATCTGCTAATCATTGAAAAGTGAAAGAAATTGGAATACGATGATTATTAAATGCACTTTATTTATACACTTTATATACTTTATGGACAATTTTATTGACTTAATACCCAGCGCTCATAAAATAAATATTCACTCTTATTTTATCATTTTTCCCAAAAACAAAATAATATCCTGTACACATGATACAACCTTTAGTTAAAATGCATATATCTGCCACATAAATAAGCGTGAATATTTCATGGAATTGCACTTATGCGCATGCGTTAAGTAATAGGTGATATAAAAAAAACTTAGTTCAATTATAAGAAAAATACACTTTTTACTATCCATGCACCACCGCCACCTCCATCACCACCACCTGCACCATCTCCACCACCATCTCTCTCCCCTTTTCGCTCCCTCCTCTCTCTCTCTCTCTCTCCCTTTTTCTGTCTCTCTTCGCTTTATCTTCTTTTTCCTTCTCTCTTTCTCGTCAACTAATCACGTGAAAGCGTTACAATTACATTCTCTCTACCTCATGTCATAGACGCTTCTTTCTCCCTCTTTTCTCCTTCCCTCCCTCTTTTCTCTCTCCCTCCCTCTTTCCTTTCTCCCTCTTTTTTCTCTAATAACGTGAAAGCGTTACCGACGGGCTAAGTAACGCAATGACAAGCAGAATTATAAGATTATTTATAGTAGTAGTAATAGTAGTAGTAGTAGTAGTAGTAGTAATCGTCGTTGTTTTAATGATGCAGCCATTGACGAACCGAAGTGTCGACAACGTCATTTCAATTTTCAATTGTGCTCGGCAGAATATGTATCACATTCCTTCTCCACTGCTTCCATCCTGTTTCCTACATTTATTCCCCAACCTCCAGCCTCACCCCCACCTTCTTTGACAACTACCCCCCCTCCCTACCTTCCCAACCATTGCTACTATCACCATTATCTGCTTCCCCCATCTCTTCCGTCGAAATTATCATTGCTGATATCATTGTGTTGTTCTAGCCAGGCGCGTTACCCAAGCTAAGAATGGCGTTAACTTATTCTTTTGTCTCAGTTAGCATTGAAGATTTTCATTTTTGGACACCATGTTGATAAATTTCAATAGCAAACAAAACAGACAATGGTTTCTGATGCCTCACATATCAAATTTATGTGTCAACAAACGTATAAATACATTTCAAAAATCACGAACATAATTCGAAACTATCTATTTGTCTGTTACAAAGAATCGAAAAATAGAATGACACCCTTCTTTTTAGGAATGACAACAATGTTAACCAGTTTTCTGTACTGTTCAAGAATGAATTCAATCTCTTTTGATATTTGTCCTCTTTGAAATTAGCTTCATTTTGCTCGCTGTATTTAAAAAAAAAATTACTAACAAATGATTGAAAAACAAAAGCTTGTGGAATTTATGGTATTAAAATAAAGGCGCGTGGCTTAGCGGTTTGGGTAATACGGCTCACAATCGTCAGGTCGTGAGTACGTTACTCCGCAGCACATTGTTTCCTTGAGCAAGAAAATTTATGTTACGTTGTTCTACTCAACTCAATTGGCAAAAATGAGTAGTACCTATATTTCAAAAGGGGCCAGCTTTGTTATGCTCTGTGTCATACTGAATCTCCCTGAGAACTACGTTAAGGAGACGCGTGTCTGAGGTGCGCTCAGTTACTTGACTTGCGCATTAATTTCATGAGCAGGCTGTTCTGTAGATCAGATCGAGTAGAATACTCATCGTCGTAAGCGACGGAGTGCCTGTTGTAGTAGCAGTAGAACAACAAAAGGCCAAAGAAGATGAGGAATACTACTCAAAGTTATTCTTCCCGGTCTTCATATTATGGTTGTGAGCGCTCCCCTCTGATTTCAAAGATATTATTTTCAGTAAATTTAGTTTTAGAAAAATCAATGGTGCTTCTTGTTTACGCGATAAGAATTTAGAAACTGCAAGAGGTATGAAATATTTCATTTTTAATGGTGCAACTCAAAGTAGGTAACGCTTTAAATATTAGTTTCAAATTTTGACACAAAGCCAGCAATTTCGAAGGAGAGAGTAGGGCGATTACATCGACCCCCGTATTCAACTGGTACTTATTTTATTGACCCCGAAACATAACGTCGGTCTTCGCAGAATTTGAACTCATAACGTAAAGACGGACGAAATGCCGCTCAGCATTTTGCCCAGCGTGCTAACGATTCTGCCAATTCACCGCCAATAATTCTTTAAATATTAGCTTGGAGAATATTAAGGGTTAAAATTTCCCTTGGGTGGAAAAAAGTCGAAAGCTGCCTGGATGACTCGAGCACACACCTTCTATGAGAATGAAAGACATTCAACCATTATACCACCAAAGCAGCCCATCGAATTTTCCCCGTCCGTTTTAAAAGCTTTGTTCTTATCAGCAAGAATTGCATGTTGTTGACATCGTTAGAACTTAAAAACTCGAAGTAGATAAAGCTATAAAGGTATATGTAGCAGCTACGCATACGAATAATCGGCTTTATAAGTAGAATGTCCAAAATGCCTTAGTAGAATTACCAAAATGCTTCAGCACTATTCCTTACAACTACAACACCTTACAAGAGAAATAATACAGCTTGTGATTTAATGCGAGTTAGATCTCAGTCGATCAGCGGTAAGAATGATTTTCATTATGCACCAACTGCATTAGTAATGCAATATGCACTGAAAACATCCTTCGATCTCTACATAATTACATGCTGTTTCAAAACGCCAAGCAGGAGAGATTTGCATTTCATTGGAAGGCAATATGCACTAGTGCATGAGACAATCAAAATGAATGCATCAATAACCAAACTTAGATTTATATCAACCGTGTTTCAACTTATTTCGGTTTGGAACTGAATCGTAGACTGCATAGAAAAGCAAGAACATCTGGCATAATATTTGGCTTCACAAAGAGAAAAAAGTACACACACACACACACACACCACGCATTCCACGTATGCAAACCATCAAATTAACAGACTTCGCCGTTACGTATAAGTTACTACTTGTCATAAAAGGTTAGCAGAAGATATATGACTGTATTTGCAAAAATAAAAGAATATTTTATAGCGAGTAACGCTTGTACGAGAAATACGCGTGAATCTCGTTTAAAAACTATCTGCAATAATAAGGGGCTTGAGGTACAGATTGAGATTTCTAGAGGTCAGCAATCGGGAATAATCGACAGAAATCAATTAGAAAAAAATCTATACATGTAGGTTATAGATAGTGGTTTGTTCTGAAATTGAATATGAAAAAGTGAGAATATACTCTGCAAAGCACAAGCATGGCTGTGAGGTGAGATGATTGCTCCCTAGCCGCATGGGATCAGGTTCAGTCCCACTACTTGGAACTTCGCTCAAGTGTCTTCTACAAAAGTCCCGGACCGACTAAAGCTTTGAGTGGATTTGATAGACGGAAACTGAAAGAAACTAGTCGCATATATATATATATATATATATATATATATATATACGTAGAGGTATAGACTCCCTTCGGTCATAAACGACCATGGGGTTGCACCTAGAAAGTTCCCTTCCGAGGCACAAGTCCAGCAGCCGCCCATGCATACCAGTCTCCCCTCTCCCCACCAATGCAGTTATTCAAGAGAAACGCAAAGGGACTTATACAGCTTGGCACCAGTGACTCATTTCTACAACGCGGTTCTACAACTGAGTGAACTGGACCGACGTGAAATAAAGTGTTTAAATTTCTTAATGAAGTCTTTTACCTTTTGTTTCTTCTCAATTGCATTCAGGTTGTAAAGTTTATGAAATGGAAATATCATAAAAGTTTTTCGACCACATGTTGCCAGATGGTTACTCAGTGGTATTTGGCGGACTTCTGGATTTTTAATCTGTTGTCGATGCACACGCGAGCGTTCTGATAGTGCATTACCTGTCTGGCCAGGTAATAAACTTTACAACCTGAATGAAATTGAGAGGAAGCAAAAGAAAAAAAGACTTCATTAAGAAATTCAAACCCAAGCTTAGCAAACAATAATTAAATTAATCTTATTTGGGGTTTTAAAATCTTATTCCTATAACTAAAATGCAAAAAATCTCTAAAAAGTACTGCTGTCATCATTTCTAAAAATAGACATTGAAAAATGGTTTGGCATCATCTCTAAAAATAGCCAACAACTACCACTGCTGTCCACAGGAATGTATATAAAGGAGAAAAGACAGCCAGGCAACTACAGTTGTCAACACTCCCGTCACAGCGTGGGTCCTTGAAGATTGCTAAAATGCAAGAAAGTATACTAGTCCCTTAATATTCAATACTTCATATTTAATATTCAATATTTCATTTATTCAATAAGACAATCAATACTTCATTTTATTTTACTGAATATATTATGTATTCTATATCCTACGTTAATATTATAAGAATATAAATAAAACATAAACAGACAGACAGATTTGGAATTCCTTTGAATAATATATATATATATATATATATATATATATATATATATATATATATATATATATATATATATATAGTCTCAATGAGGATTTTGAAAGCTCTTATAGAGATATTTAACCAAGATACACTGGTTTAATATATTAACTTTTGAAGAGAAAATCCTCCATTGAATATATTATATAGAATATCGTAAGATATCAGACATTTTTATTGAGTTAGAAAACGGACAGATCTAATGGATACAAATTAATTTATCAATTAATCAACATATTAACCAATTACTAAATTAATTTGTAGCCATTAGATCTCTCTGTTTTCTTACTCAATAAATATTTATCGTGAGTTTATGGAGCATTGACTCTAATTTTAGCAAGTGGTATTATATACCCTACTGAATCTCTCTCTCTCTCTCTCTCTCTCTCTCTCTGTGTATATATATATATATATTCTTTTACTGCGAATTAATATTTTAAGCAGTGTCGATTTTTACAATTTTGTAAATATCCCCACGCAATGACCAAGGAAAATGGTCTAATAATGGGGTGTATAAGCCTTCGGCAGAAAAAAGTAGGTTTTCCGTACGCGTGGGACTCGAACTCATACCTCTTTGTTTACACGACCAAGTGTGCTACCGATTACACTTGCGAACCTACCTGCTTTTTTGTCAGATTTAAGAACTATAATTAGTTCGTAATTGTTTTTGCAAACAAACTTTTATGTGTTTTTACTGTGAATGTTTTTTTTTAAGCTGTGTCGATTTTTACAAGTCTGTAAATAATAATTATAGAATTTTATAAGCTTAAAGCTTGTATGTGTGTGTGTGTGTGTGTGTTTAAGAAGTAAAAGAGATTAATAAATCGAGACAGATATCTATAAAGTACTCGATGTTAAAGGAATTTGGTTAACTATATCCAACAATCAGATAACAATAAATACAAGAAGAGACAGTCATAATTAATTCTTCGTGTCTGATAAGTAAATTCAAATATCACTTAGAAGAATGTCATGAAATTCGGAGTGTAAGACAAGAATAAGAATAGAGAAAATCACATCTTTAAATTGGTGAATATACCATACATGTGTGTGTGTGTGTGTGTGTGTGTGTGTGTGTGTGTGTGCGCGCATGCGTACGTGTCTATGTGTTGGTGGGGGGGCACCATCGTTTGACAACCGGTGTTTGTTTGTTGTTTATGTCTCATAACTTAGGAGTTCGGCAAACGTGATTGAGAGAACAATGTACCAGACTTTTAGAAAATAAGTACTTGGGTACTTACTGGCTTACGGCCATATCCCGTTGAAAGCACTGGTTCTCGTCCGATCAACGAAGTTAAGCAACGTCAAGCCTAGTGAGTACTTAGATGGGTGACCGCTTGGGAAACCTAGATGCTGTAAGCGTCACACACTTATAGGCGTAGGAGTGGCTGTGTGGTAAGTAGCTTGCTTACCAACCACATGGTTCCGGGTTCAGTCCCACTGCATGGCACCTTGGGCAAGTGTCTTCTACTATAGCCTTGGGCCGACCAAAGCCTTGTGAGTGGATTTGGTAGATGGAAACTGAAAGAAGCCTGTCGTGTGTGTGTGTGTGTGTGTGTGTGTGTGTGTGTGTGTGTGTTTGTCCCCCCCAGCATCGCTTGACAACCGATGGTGGTGTGTTTACGTCCCCGTAACTTAGCGGTTCGGCAAAAGAGAACGATAGAATAAGTACTAGGCTTACAAAGAATAAGTCCTGGGGTCGATTTGCTCGACTAAAGGCGGTGCTCCAGCATGGCCGCAGTCAAATGACTGAAACAAGTAAAAGAGGGTATATTCGTTCGGTTAAAACTCTTCAAGGTAGTGCCCTAGCATGGCCACAACCCAATAACTGAATCACGTAAAGGATAAAAAAAATAAAACGAAATTTTATACCCCTAAAGTTAGAAGCGTTCCCTGAGACAAACTAAAAGAATTTCACGTTAACTACTAGAGGTACGTACCCTCTTCCAGTAGCAACTTTGTGGCCCTTATGGACACAATGAGCATAGACCCATCATTAGTCCCATGTTAACGGAGAAGGAAGTCTTTAAGTATTGGTTACAAATTTTGGCGCAAGGCGAGCAATTTCTGGTGAAGGGGTAAGCCGATTACATAGACCCTGGTAATTATTTTGCTGACCCCGAAAGGATAAAAGGTAAAGTCGATCCCGGCAGAAATTGAACTCAGAACGCAAAGACGGACAGAATGCCGCTAAGCATTTTGCCCATCTCATTAACGATTCAGCCAGTTCGCCGTCTTGAAGTCCCTATGTATTGGTTTCAAATTCTGACAGACGGGGAAAGGGATAAGACTATTACATCGGCCCCAGTGCATGACTGGTACTTATTTTGGAACATAATCTGATGTCTGATTTCAGTCATTAGACTGTGGCCATACTGGGGCACCGTCCTGAAGAATTTTTGTCGGACAAATCGACACCAGTACTTATTCTATCGGTCTTTTTTTGTTGAACTGCTACGTTACCATTTTGCATAGCCTCAGTTCGACTCATACCCTATACGCGAAATTGGGTTGGTGGAAACTGTATGGAAGCCCGTCGGTTGGATTGTACTTGTAATTAAAAAAAGATTCAAGCCTTGTTACACATTCTAGGGGCATACGTGACTATGGAATATTCATCCACTTACGCGTTAATTCAATGAGCAGGGAATTCAGATGACTGGACAATTGAATCCACATGGTCGAACCTCCACTGCCATCGACAGAAATCACCACCACCAGCACCGTCAGCCTTTCTACCACCATCACCACCACCACTTCTAGAATTCCTCCACCACCACAATCACCACCACTACCACCATCACCATCACCATCGCCACCACCATCACCACCACTACCACCATCACCACCACTACCACCATCACCACCACTACAACCACCATCACAACTACTACACCCACCACCACCATCACAACATCTATCACCATTATCCCCACTACCTCTAGCACCAGCACCATCACCATCATCACTAGCATCACCATTACTCCCTTCTCTCCTACCACCACCACCATATCTATTACCACACCTAAAACCATCTCCACCACCGAATACACCACTATTACCACCACCACCGCCACCAGTACCAGCAACACAGCTATGACCATCACCATCACCTACCTCTCCCACCACCACCACCACCACATTTACAACCACTCCTAAAACTATCTCTACCACTAAAACAACCACTACCACCACTACCACTTCTAGTATCACTTCTACCACCAACAGCACCACCACCGACACCAACAACCCCACCGCCACACCACTATCACCATCACCCCACCTCCACCTCTCCCAACACCACTATGTCTACCCCTACTACCAAAAGCATTACCCACTTTTCATTAACTCCGTTAAAAGTGCTCCTACTGTTTTAAACGCTACAAAATGACTTTCATTGGAAGAAACAATATATTGTCTTTTACAAAATAAAACCATTGTTACTTGCATTATTTGTTTTCA
>NC_069002.1:28245745-28254308 GCF_001194135.2 Octopus bimaculoides | reverse complement strand
ATATATATATATATATATAGCTATGGTAGAAGGGGGATTGCTTTCTTTTCTGTATTCGCATATATATATGTGTGTGCATGAGTGTGTGCGTGTGTGCATGTGTTATATATTTTAATTTAAATTTGGTACATTTATCGAATATATTTCAATTCCACGAGAAATACAGACAAACGTACACACACATATAGACACTTACATACACATACGTATATATCCATATTTATGAACATATACATATATATGTATGCATGTGTTTATATATGCATTGATATAGATCTATATATATATATGTATATAAACACACGCTTAGACATATATATATATATATTTATATATATATATATATATATATATATATATATATATATATATATATATATATACATGCATACATAACGAATGTATGAATGTACATACATATGCACATCCATATATAAGTTTGTGTATGTGTATATATACTACACGGTGATATATATGCTCACTCACATACATATATACACACACGTACACGTGTGTGAGTGTGTACATTTAAGTTACAAGTCGATATAGAATTCTAATGTAGTGTCAGCCTTCTTGTCGATTTTAATTTCCAAGTTTTTCATTTTTAGCTCTGACAAATCAATACCGGAATATATCTATACAGAATAATAGATTAGAATTAATAGGTGAGTTGATAATTTTGTCTAATATATCGATATAACCAGACGATGAGTTCATGGCCATTGTACATTCACTGCTGCTTTATAAATCAAAACCAATGTGTGTCTTGGAGTGAACAGAAGACTTGTACGACAATTCTTTGATTGAAATATTACTTATAGACGAATTTCTGATTTTAGTGAGAGAAGTAATAACGAGCCGAGACCTTAAGACCTTGTTTATTACACATAACCGCTTTGATTTAACAATCTGAAAAGTATTTCTACCTAAGTATAAAATCGAAAATTTCGATTTTATACAGAGATAGAAAATCAAAATAGTGCACAGATTCTGTAATAATTCTTTCAAATTTTGCAAGAAAACCGGTAGGTTTAAGGGGTGGGGGATAGACGATTACATTGACCTCAGTGTTCACCAAGTATTTATTTTATCGAACTCGAAATGATAGAATGTGAGGTCGACACCAATAGAATTTGAACTGGGAATATAAAGAAAAAGAAGAAATGCCGATGAGCGTTTTGCCCAACGCGTTTACGATTCTACCACATCTCCACTTTTGTAATAAGTCTTTATAATTTTGACACAAAAGCAGCAATTTTAATGGTAGAGGATCGATGACTACATCGACCCCAGTGCTCACCTAGTACTTATTTTATAGATGTCGAAAGGATAAAAGGCAACGGTGAACCCGGTGGAATTTGAACTGAGAACATAATGAGTCATGCATGGCTGTGTGGTAAGTTTCACGTTCAGTCCCACTACGTGGCATATCGAACAAGTATCTTCTACAGTAACCCCAGGCCAACTAATGTGGAAGCTGTATTAGAACAAAGACTCCCCGAGAAGATCTTTCATAAGGACTTGTGGTGCATAAAAGCACGCGTAATTATCATTGACAGATGAGAATCGTCAGCTACAGCCACTGGAACTGCTAAATCCTGTGATTTCACCCCGCTACAGATTCTTCAGCGACATGTCCAGTGGCAGCATAACAACTGAATCTCACTTCGACGATATATAGAATGTCAATGTCTATTCAGACGCTTGTGTCACAAATAGCCAGTGGGTTTATTATGGGATTAAAATCGGAGAATGACAAATTCATTGCAAAGATCAGAGAAGCGTTGACGGTAAAACAAAATAAACATTACGTAACACAAATGTAAGCCATTTTTCTCTGTGTGATAAAGGGTTGATGTACGCACAAAGAATTGTAGTGCCAGCCAGACTACAAAAGCGTGTATTAAGCGAATTTCATATGGGACACCCAGGGATTTCAAGAATGAAATCAGTAATGGCATGTATTATCTGATTATAGTAGATTGCTATACCAAGTAGCCGGAGATATGTAAATGCAGTCAACCAATCTCGAAGTTAACAATAAGGTTCCTTCACGAATTTTTGCGCGATACCATGTCCCGGACACTATAGTATCGGATAACGCAACGCAATCATCGGGGTACGAATTTAAACATTTCTGTGAGAGATATGCAATCAATCACATCTCTCCTCTACCGTACCACCCGAGATCAAATGGGCAAGGAGAAAGGTTCATAGACACATTTAAGCGAGCACTAAAAAAATCAGGAATTGAATTAGGCAATGATGAAGCACTAACTAAATTCTTAAGGGTTTACACCTAATCCGGACACCTGTTCCGGCACCTAATCCGGACACCTGTTCAGGCAAGTCGCCCGCAGAGCTAATGTTTGCCCGGAAGAAAATCAAGTTTTGATAAATTGATACAAAAAAAAATCTTATAGGGAAAACAAAGTTTTTCAATATGGGAGATAAAGTTCATTTCAAAATAAATAAGAATGGAAGACAAAGTTGGGAGGACGGTATAGTGACGAAAAAAATATGCAGTATGATGTACATAATGAAAGGTCAAGTAGGAGAGCACAAACAACATTTGAACCAGTTGAAGATTCGACATACCGAAAAAAAAGAGAAGAAATACCGATAGAAGTTTGATTTGTTCGATGTTCCAACGCCAAAAGAGGTTGAACCTAGGCGGATCAGTAACAGAAAACGTAAACAAACCGAACCACTAGAAATAGTCCCTCAGCGAAAGAAGTATTAAAACTTCTGAGGAAATTAAAATCTCAAAACAAGGAGAAAAAAAAAGAGTAAAATTAAATAAAGTTGCTCTTTCTCCAGAAGTCAATCTCAAAAGGAGAGATGTTATGGCGAGAATCATGACACCCCCTGCGAGAATGGACTGGCCGAACTCGTATAAGTAGCAACGTGTTAGACAGAGCGGAAGACGAGAAATTGCAGGAAGTCGAAAGGTGTCGTTCGTGAAATCGTGAAATCGCAGGAAATTGAGAAGTTGTTATGGTTCGTTGAGAGTCGTTTTGGGTTGGTTACAGCTGTTGGTACGATATTTGGGAATACATCAAATGGAGGCAGTTGGTGTCCACCCCGTTCCGTGGTACTACATATCACACTGTATTAGTGCACGGCACTAAGGTGACATACACAGAACCCCCGTTATAAAACATACATACATACATACATACATAGGTATGTATGTGTGATATACAACAGGCTTCTCCACGATTTCTATTTACTAAATTCACGCATGCCGGAACTGTAGAAGATATTTGCCCATAGTGCCCAGCAGTGAGAGTGAACCCGAAACCACGCGGTAGCAACAGGAGTTTAACAGCACAGCCATGCTTGCATCGTGTATTAGTTTAAGAAAATATTTCTTAATCCTTTGTATTCCCGAATACATTTACTTGCAAGCTTCATTGGAAGTGCCAGACGATGCATACGACTTCTCTCTCTCTCCCTCTCTCTATGAATGCGTGTGCCACATTCTGGCATACAAGAGGGAGACATTTGAAACTGGACTACATTTGACCATCGGTCAACTTAATCAGATGTGATTTGAGCCAAAACGGTCGACAGGCAAAAGACCAAACTGGACAATGAATGTGAAGGCGATTATTAAAGATGCCTAATATCTCTACATTTTGCAGCGGGATCTTATTTTTAACATAGCATCGTTTATATTACACAGAGTACAACCGAGCATGGTTAGGTGGTTAGAGGCATTGAACACATGATCGCAAGATCATGATTTCGATTTTCCGACTGGGTGGTACGCTCAATTTATTTAGCAAATTCTTTCATTTTCATGTTCGAGTCCAGTCATCTAAAAATGATTACCATCATAGCTAGGGACCTTAACCCTGGAATGGACTGGCGACCTATCCTGGTGGAGAGTGGTATCGTAATTTCTTAGTCGATTATACATCACAGAAACCAGGATAATCTTCGGTCTAACGAATCTGTAGAATGAGGAACAGGTCCATTTATATAAACCACGCCGCAGAACTCGCAGAGAAATCCATAACTATAGTGCAGCCCTTTGTCATACTAACGCTTATGAGAGACCCCTTTGTGTTACACCATCCTCGCGAAACGGGCTCAAACTTAACATGAAAATCTCCACACTCTCAAACAAAAGATAACAGAGGTCAGGTTTGAGGCCATGAAATCTTACAGACCAGTGATTCTCAATCTTTTTCTTTTGATTTTTTACCTACTGACCTCCTTTGATTCCCGTTTTACAAGGATGGACCCTCAGAGACATCTGATGATTTTAAAAATCCATTTTTATAATTCGATGTTATTAGGAATTGTATAAAAAGAAACTGTTGAAGTATTTTGTGTATTGTAGAAGTATAACCACGGGCATATAGCGTAGTGGTTAAGAGCATGGGCTACTAACCCAAGATTCCAAGTTCGATTCCATGCAGGGACCTTAATAATAATAATAATAATAATAATAATATCGAAAATACCTAAGGAATGAGAACCCAGGTTCGAAATTTTCCCAAGACGCCTGATGAAGCTGGAGGGTATATCAGCCGAAACTTTGTGTTAACAGCAAATAAGATGAGGACAAATATCCGTCAAATGTAAGTAATGTAAATAATGTACATAATTCCTCATCTCTTAAATATAGAATTGTATAACCAGCTTATTGCACATGAATTTTAACGACAAAATCTTATATGAACCTCCATGGTCGTGTGGACCCCAGTCAAGAACCACTGATAGAGACCATTCTACTACGTTAATAAATAAAATAACTCCCTGAAATCTTTGTCTGAGTGTTCTTGTTTATGAACAACAAACAACCATTTAAAAAGTCAGTATTTAAGACATAAAATCACATCAAACATTGACTACGTTTCTAGATAAAGCTCCGAAATGCTGCTGCGTATGTTTTATGTTTATGTTCAGGAAGAGTAAACAACCATTTAGAGAGTCATGCAACAATCCTGTCATTGAATCAGTGTACACTGACAATCAGGGGGGAAAGGGACGGAAAAAAAAGCTTCCTATGTATATTTTTTCTTTGTTTAACCGAGATGAAAAGATGGCAGACAAATCGGATAATTTAGCGCAACAATGGCGGCTAAATACTATCCTAACAATACAACTGGTCAAGTGATCCGCTTTTAGCGGTAATATTAACCATTTTCTTATATTATTATTATTATTACTATTATTGTTGTTATTGTTATTTTTCATCATCAAAATGAATTAAAGCGATGATTATTCTGGGTGAAATGTGCGTAGGTTGCTCTAGAAGAAATACAATAACAACAATCAGATTTATGTCTAAAAGAAGCTTTTAAAAATATTGTTTTATAGTTTAGTAGTGTAAACGTTTAAACATTTTGTTAGACGTTGTTGTTTAGGGAGAGAGAAAGAGAGACCGAGAGAGAAAAAAAACGTCAATGCAATCCAGCGTGTTGTGTCAGCTAATCTATCGAAAACATTGCATAGCTTTTGTTGTTATTTTTTACTGCAGGCGACATGGCTCTGCGATACATTCTGGCAGAACAAAGGGAGGCTATATACCTATTGAGAATCAAACTATGAAGAATTAAATGGTGTATAAATGTTATCTATTGAATAAATCCTTGTAGTATTTCAGAAATAAAAAAATTTTTTTTTTTTTTTCATTTTATTTTGTTCCTTTACACAACATAGCTTAAACCATAGCATTAAGTATGGATTTATGATTAAATGCAAAGAGTATACGTCAGAAGGAAAAAACTATAAAGCATGAAGGAAGGGAGGAAGGAACGAACGAAAAGAAGGAGTGCGAATGAGAGAAAGAAAAAAAGATAATTGTAAACAAATAATCAAAGAAATATTAACTAATAGTTTCAAATCTTAGCACTAGGCCAGCAACTTTGAGGGAAGGGGCTAGTCGATTACATCGACCTCTGTGCTTATTTTATTGATCCCGAAAAATGAATGGCAAAATCGACCACCATGAGATTTGAACTCAGAACGTAAAGATCCGGAAGAAATACTAACCATTTTGTGACATACCATTGACTTTGCTTGTTTGCCACCTTAACTATCCCTCAAACGGTGGGAAAGGGTTGCATGAATTTGTGAGCCAAACGGACAAAAAACACCCCACCAAAAAAAATGTCTATTTTTCTTCTATTTTATATACTCATTTTCACTTCAAATAGGAACAAAAGCTATAATAATTGTTAGTCTCTCGCACAATAAAATTTACAATCTCATAATCGAAAAGTACCGTATAATATTCTCTTATCTTTGCATATTTAGAGCGTGTATCAATTCATTTGAGATTCTCATTCTGTTGTTGTCAAAGGAATGTACAAATGGCGAAAGCTCGGTGCATTTTCTTTTTTTTTTTTTTCCATGCAGAATTAGATGGAGCATCGCTTTCTTCTGTGCTCACTAGAGCATCATCCTCATCATCCTCTACCTCATCTGATGATAAAGGTAAGTTAGAAAAAAAAGGACTTCTTCATTGCTATATAAATCTTCCATTTGCAACTTGATTCCTCCTACCGATAAGGACCGCTTACGCTTAGAAGCATTTGACGAAGTAGACACTTGGTCGTCAGTTGATGATGGCCGTATCCATGTAAAGTTTTGGGAATATCAGTTGATGATATCCATCGTTTAAGCGTTAATGGCAAGAGATTGACATCGAGCACTTCATTGAACACTTTTATACATGTGTTACGATAAAGTGGTTTTCTGGATGCCTGAACAGTGTTACAATTTGGTATCGAATTGACAGGGATCGAATTAACACAAATTCTGTTAAGATTGCAAATGCAAGAATATTTGTTCTTACCGTTAACAGATAAATGTTATCGTTGCTATGAACGACAAAGAAAAGATGTTTACACAAGAACGATAGTTCGCAGTTTATATGAGATGCTGTTGGGTCAGAGGAGGCGCAATGGCCCAGTAGTTAGGGCAACGGACTCGCGGTCATAGGATCGCGGTTTCGAATCCCAGACCGGGCGTTTTGAGTGTTTATTGAGCGAAAACACCTAAAAGCTCCACGAGGCTCCGGCAGGGGATGGTGGTGAACCATGCTGTACTCTTTCACCACAACTTTCTCTCACTCTTTCTTCTTGTTTCTGTTGTGCCTGTAATTCAAAGAGCCAGCCTTGTCACACTCTGTGTCACGCTGAATCTCCCCGAGAACTACGTTAAGGGTACACGTGTCTGTGCAGTGCTCAGCCACTTGCACGTTAATTTCACGAGCAGGCTGTTCCGTTGATCGGATCAACTGGAACCCTCGACGTCGTAAGCGACGGAGTGCCAATAACAACATGTTGGGTCAGATGTAACAGTAGTCGATGTCGTGTGTTTCTTAGAGGAAGCTGGCTCGGGTGTGATTCTGCTACTATCGCCGTCATCGACGTTGACCACTGTCTTGCTGTTACAGACTCTGCCCTGGTTCTCTGCTGCTATCAGCTGGTCATTGGCGAAAAAGCGCCAAGTAAAAAGTCGATTTCTTATTTCAGAAAAAGCGTGCCAAAGATTTGATCCTCGTTAATATTTTGAATGATGTCAGCAATATTTAAGCGAATTGCGTTCGTGTTACTGAGTTATTACTTTCTTTCGGATAGCGATACGGGTTCGACTTTTAGTGCTTTGTGACTACCAAATACTCCTAATACACAAGTGTTAGAACTAAACCAATTTTGAAACTAAAAGAGAGAGATTAAACATCACAATAGAATTAACAAACTCATTATCGAAAAGTGCCGTGAATATTCACTTTCCTCGGCGTCAGCACAAGAATAAATTCAGTTGAGATTCGTGCATTGTTGTTGTCAAACGAATCTAAAAATGTAGATTACGGATAAACTGAGGAGCATGGATCTGAGAAATAAAGCTTGGAAATGAGGAAGCGAAATCAGCAATATATATATATATATATAGAAACAGGTATATATATAAGTATGTATGTAAATATATATAATATTACAATTACAAATTTGAGATATTTACCAATAGATAAGCAATTCCTATTTCAGGATAACCTCATGGTATGGTATACGCAGAGAAAATTACATCAAATAAAATAATTAAAATAACATACAATAAAATTAAATAAATAAATATATCTTACCTGTTATTAATCTGTGAGGAAAGAAGGTAGTGCAAAGTAATCAAGATTTAAAGTTGCTTTTAAAGTAGTCATTATCTTCTAATTTGTTGGTATTATATTTATTGCTATCGTGCAAGTAGGCCTTCCAATGTATTCTGTTTAAAAAGTTCTTAATCTGGACTATTAAGTTTGTGTATTCTCTCCTACGGGGAATAGGTACTCTATTGGTTCAATCCTACCTGATAGGTACATAACCGGCATGTGCCAGAAATACTAACAGAATAGGCGATAGTATTAAATAATATTTATAATATATTAGGGAATAACAAGTATTCCAGGTTATCAGGACGTTTACTATTTTACACTTTTCTAGAAAAGTGTAAAATAGTAAACATCCTTTTATATATATATATATATATATATATATATACATACACACACACCAGTGGTGGTGAAAAGTTCCGGGCTTTAAGAGTA
>NC_069002.1:28240660-28245570 GCF_001194135.2 Octopus bimaculoides | reverse complement strand
GAACATTTTATAAACAAACTTTGGAAGCGCCGACTGTTGGTATTTTACAGACAAGTAAATTTCGAACGCAGTGTATCTGTGAAAGCAGCAGAGAGAGATTGGGTATTTACCCATAGAAGACGGGGAAAGGTTGCCGGCAACATTTTCTGGTCTTCTAAGGGTAAATACTAAATCTTTTCTTGCTGCTTTCACAGATACACTGCGTTCGAAATTTACTTTCTTGTCCAAGATATATATATGTATGTATGTATGTATATAATAGAAATAGGTTTCAAAGAAAAAAAAAAGACTACATGTGGTATAAATAGGGGAAAAGTAAAAAGAATACCAAAGAAAATGCACATTAGATATAAAAAAATAAAGGTTTTTTTAAGAAAAGCAAAGGTATATACATACACTTAGATGATTTGAGGTGGAATTATGAAGTATAAAAATCATTATGAATCATTATAGAGATTCAAAGACATACCGGTATGGTCAGAGCTGATCACTGAATTTGAATGAACACCGATTTCCAAACGGTGTTGGGTCTAATAGTACCTAAGTGAAAAGATTACATGCAAATGAGGTAAGAAGTTCAGGAAGTGATGCAATGATTAGGTTAGTAGTGTCCTGTATTAAGTTGTGTTCATATTGAGTTGTAGATGATATTTATTAACGAAAGTTGCCTCTTTATTTAATCTTTGCTGTACTGAGGTGTTCTGTGAACATTGATAAAAAGGGAAAATTAGGAAGTTCGATTTAAGGTTCCTAGCACATCTTTTCATGTGTTCACTGACCTGCATCTGTCTATATTGTGGGTAGCGGATTTGTTCTTTAGAAAAGTCTCCAGACTAACCAAAACTTCCGAGAAACATTACCTACCAATCTACCCCCCATCATCTAGCAGATAATGGAAAAATTTGCCTCCGAGACTTAACTTTCAACATGAATACTTCAAGCATTCAACTAGACACAACCTAATTAGACAGCATAACGTCTCCCTCTATCCGCATTACAAAATTAACAATAAATTTAACCCAAACTACATCCACCATAGACAATATAACAACTCTCCACAACAAACTACCACAGACTCACTTTACACCCAATTTCTCTACACCAAACCAAATACAATACAGACTTCCCACAACAATTCACTTACTACAGCCATGTTTTAGACCTAAATCAGAGAAACAGAGATGTGAAATAGAACAAAATATACATGAACAACCGAAAATAATCAACTCAAAGAAAATCCGAAGTACTACACAAACTAAAATTCTACCAAGAGGTTTGAAGTTTACACCAACACCTCGCAGATCGAACCTGAATGAAATCAAGGATAACTATGGATTTTTGCCGAAAATTGCGCCTTACAGAAGCACTTCACAACTACACCAGCGAAGGTGACTCAATAGTAAAAAACAAAAGCGAATACTGTCCTACAAGAGGCAGAAATAAAGCACTTGATGACTTTTGTGAACACATTACCAATTTTCCATTTAATACCCCACAAAAACAGTGAATTAAATCCAACCTCAACACAAATGAATAAAAAAACCTAATCGAGTTTTAAAAAAATGATATAAATCTAACCATTAAAGAAGCCGATAAAGGAAGTGCGGTAGTAGTGATGAACACAGAGTACTATAAAAATTTAATACTCTCCATGTTGGAAAACAATATTTACTATAAAATAGATTACTCTAACCCACAAAAGACACTTAAAAACTTATCCTCCTAACTTCAAATACATGGAAAGGGCCTCACTAAAAAGACATTGACTATTTATCCAATTTTAAATACAGACCAAGTCTATTCTACGCATTACCTAAAATACACAAAAATACACATATTAGTAAGGCTTGCAAAGATTTTTCGAAGCCTATGCATTAATGTTCCCTACTGACGGGCTTCTTTCAATCTCCGTCTACCAAATCCAATCACAAGGCTTTGGTCGGCCACACAGTGGGACTGAACCGGGAACCATGTGGGTGGGAAACAAACTTCATACCACACAAGCCAAGCCTGCGCATAAGTATATGTATGTGTATATATATATATATATATATATATATACGCGCGTGTGTGTGTTTGTACGTATGTATGTATGTACGTGTGTATACACATATGTATGTATGTACGTATGTATACACATATATGTATGTTTGTATATATATATATATATATATATATATATATATATATATATATACAGTGTATATGTATATATATATATATATGTACAAGGTGGGGCTGAAAAGTTCCTGGCTTTAAGGGTATTGCAAAAGCCTTGCTTGGAGGCCCAACCTTCCAAGTTCTTTTCCAGGGCTTAGAAAAACTGAAGGACCGCTGCATTAAATGTGTGAATCTGAGAGGGGAATATGTTGAATAAAATCATTATTAACCGTTCCTTCTGTATTTTCTTTTTCCCAAATCCAGGAACTTTTCAGCCCCTTCTCGTGTATATATTTTATATAATATTCTTTACAGGGGACACTTCGACGCTGCTGGAGACGTTAAAGGGGTCTGCTGAAAAAAAAATGTTTAAGAACTCCTGGTCAAACGGAGACATTTGACAGAGAGATTTCATTGCTGGCTTCTCTGGTTATATTGATGTTTAGGAATGTCTGCTCATTATATTCTTTCTCCGTCAGGGATTATACTAAGTACAGATGAACTAATAACACTTGGACAGTTTCCTTTATTACAAGGAACTTTGATTTACAAGAGAATATTGGATATTTTTTTCTCACACTGCTGTATCGATTGGTAAATAAACACATACATTTTTCAGATGAGTTGGGTCTGTAGCTACTCGGGAGGTGTTTAGCTAATACCGGATATTGGAGATGGAACATCACTGAATATACCAGCAAATAATTGGATACGATTTTAAACATGTTAATTTGTGGTTTCGATAAATTTGACTGCTTTTTCTAGCGAATCGAAAGATTATAAAGTGGATTTCTCCGCGGTGTTTACTGATGGCGTTCGTTCTGTACATAACGTCATACGAGAATATGTAAATTTGCGTTGATGTGTAAATATTTAAATGGCTGTTCGTATCTGTGAATTGATTAAAAATTGCAATCTATCTGCTTATTGTATTTGAAATACAAATTTTCGTTTTACTCGAACACTGGATATGAATTTAAAGTGTTATTAACAAGCTGTGTTCAAATAATTATAGTTTCCAGCATAAATTGAACATTACATATATATCTTGTTTAATGAAATCTCGCTTATGAATCGGTGTAAAACCGTAATTAAAGGAATTAGCGAGATAAGCACGGGTTGTGTCTTTGGAAGAGAACGAGATCCTCTTCTGAATCTACTAACTATTATTGACTTCTCTTAACATCAATTTAATTGAAACAAATGTTTACCAAAGTTTTCCTTTTTCTTTTCGTCTTCCGATGTCATTCTCTAACTAAACTGCTAAACCTAAGATTATTTCTATCGGGAAAACCAATTATTTCCCTTTTAGTGTGTTATATATATATATATATGTGTGTGTGTGTGTGTGTGTGTGTGTGTGTGTGTGTGTATATATATTTGTGTGTATATATATATATATATATGTGTGTGTGTGTGTGTGTGTGTGCGTGTGTAGAAGTACGCAAATATAAATGTATATATAAATATGGTATATACGTTTATAAAGATGTATGTGTATATATCCATACACACACACACACACACACACACACACAAAGAGAGAGATAGTGGGATAGAAAGCAGGAGAGAGGGGAAATGAGTGAGAGAGAGAATAAGCGGTGGAGTGTTTTAAATAGAATACATCGAGAGTTGATAAGTGTATGTATGTGTATGTATGTGTATGTATGTGTATGCATGTATATATATACATACATATATAGATATATATATATAGATATATACAGAGAGAAGGGGGAGAATATACCCCGGGAGTTTTCATGAACTGACGTAATGTAATGAATATGTACTCTGAGTGCTCAGTTTGGTTTATCACTAAAACTCCGACTTGAACTGCAACTGAAAATTGTGGTGTTGAGACTGCACATATACATGTGTGTGTGTACATACATATATACAGAAGGATAGATAAATGCATATATATATATATATATATACACTCGTATATGTATGCATGTATTTCAATTAAAAGGATTCATTAAAAATCGAAGCGTATCAACGCGTAGAACGTCACCGATTGGTTTGATGAATCATACACTGCAGACAGTAAAATAATCCATCCTCGTAGAAACTAATACATGGAATTGGATATTGTTGTAAAGTAATTCTCAATTCTACTTATTCAACCAATTATCAAATTACTAAGAAACTCATTGTGTGGCACAAGTATCATAAATAACAAACGAAAGGCGCTTAAATCTCCCACAATTGTTTCGCTAGAAATTTTTGCTTGCTGTACTCAGAATAAACTACCTCATGCATTACGTGAATATCAAGTTCATCAGACGAATTTAAGTATAGTCAACCTTAGTCAATTTTTTGTTTAATTAGATATTGTTAATATAACATTACATAAAACGGGCTAGAGTTGAAGTGCTCAGCATGAGCTAGAATTCAAATTATGGTAAGAATGGATACATAAGGGTGGAAGACCACAGGAACAATACCGTATATCCAACGCAAGATTAAATATATGTGTGTGTGTGTTCAAATCATTCTAGAATCAATAAATATATAGTATCCATTATGTATCCATTCTTACCATAATATATATATGTATATATAATATTTCTTCTGGTCATTTCATCATGTTGAACTGTTAAACCCTACACCTTTTTTCTCTATCCATTTTCATTTCTCTCAGACCTTTTTGTTGACGGGCGTAAGCTCAAAGCGTGAAATGCACCTCAATGCAAACTAATGCACTTGAATGCTGTTCCTTCACATGCCATTATCTTTTGTTTTCTGTA
>NC_069002.1:28238992-28239942 GCF_001194135.2 Octopus bimaculoides | reverse complement strand
ATATATATATATATATATATATATATATATATATATATATATACACATGTATATATGTACACATATGTACGTGTATATATGTATGTATTGAAGAAGTATGCATGTCGAATTAATGGGATCCCATAGGGTCCATAGGTATTATCAATGATATTTAATAATATCCTATGAATATGGTTACGTGGTACCATAAAAATATATGCCATGCCGAAACATGTGTAGCAATGCATCAATAAAAATATAAAATCTCCATCTGTGAAATATTTCTCGTTAATTATATATATTTTATATATATATATATGCGTGTGTGTGTGTGTGTGTGTGTGTGTGTGTGCACGCGCGCATGTATGTACGTGTATACATGTATGTATAAGTATATGTATATATGTACCTATATGTGTGTATGTGCGTGTATGTGTGTATATATGCGCGCGTGTGTGTGTGTTAGTAAAAAAAAGTCTGTCTCTACCTAACCAACCTAATTGCTTGCTCAGTGTTTACGCAGAGCAATTAATGTGTCCTTGACGCTGTTTTGGCTATGGGAAAAAGCCTAGGTCTCTTTCTGTTATCTTATGATATAGAACTATAAATTATATCTATTTTCCTCCTCCTTGTTCTGCACCATAATTGGTTGCCTGCTCTTTAACACATCCACCTCCTGGATTTTTATATTGATATTGTTAACTTTAAAGCTCCACGAGTCGAAGTACCGGCCAATCGTGATTGAGTAGGTATAAATACGCCTCGAGAGACTTGAAATCCACACAATACCTGACGTATTCTATTCTAGCTACATTAAATAAAGATTTCTAGCGCAACAATTGTCGCAAATTTAAACTCCATTCGTCTGTTATAGATAGATAGATAGATAGATAGATAGATAGATAGATAGATAGATAGATAGATAGATAGATAGATAGATAGATAGATAGATAGATAGATAGATAGATAGA
>NC_069002.1:28237764-28238437 GCF_001194135.2 Octopus bimaculoides | reverse complement strand
ATATATATATATATATATATATATATATATATTAATAGTTATAGCCAAGCCAACGTGACAGTCCAAAAAATGGGACGAATGCTGCCGTTGATTATCTCCAAGATGCGGCTTGTCATCAACAGGATCAATTGGACCATTCTTTTCTTAATGGTGCTGTCACAGGACCCATTAACTTGAACTTGATGCGACAATCTGTCACACCAAGCGTTCAAGAGGACATTGAAGATGAAGATTTTTATTTCCAGCAACACGGTGCATCTCTAAACCGCCACGGTAACGTAAGGGCCTGCCCTGAAGAGATTTTGCCAAACCAATGGATTAGATGAAGAGATTCAGTAGAATACTCTCCGCGTTAATCGGACATCGCAGCACTACACATATTTATGAGCATACATTAAAGGTAAAATTTATTTTACAAAAACTGCAGCCGTCGACGAATTAACAGTAGCCATTGAATCAGAATGCATACAAATACCAAACGAAATGTTTTCTGATACTTGCGATTCCATTGCTTTGTGTTATCAGCAGTGCCTGGACCAGAACGGTCGTCAGTTTGAAAAAAGGCGTTCATAAAAAGATTAGATTCTGTCTGTAGATTCTATTATATTTTTAAATTGAAATGTATTTTAATAGACACTAAGTTTATTGTCATTCAATGTATATATATATATAT
>NC_069002.1:28233067-28235455 GCF_001194135.2 Octopus bimaculoides | reverse complement strand
TATATATATATATACATACACATATACACATATCTAGTAAAGTCTTCAGTGTTACATTATACACATACGTATATTCACGTCTTATATATATATATAGGTATACACAAACATATGATAACCTATAGTTCTACACACACACACACACACACACACACACACACACACACACACGCATATATATGTCTATACACACGTATATACAGATATAGTAAAACCTGTAGTTTTATAGTCGTTCATACACATTTACACATACATGCCCACACATACACACAGATGTAGTGAGACCTGCAGTTCTACATATACGCATGCGTATCTACACTCAGACGTGTATAGTCTCCTAATACAAAGATCTGCTGAAATTCATTACTCACGAGATATCGTTGCATATAACATATTTCCATAAATAAACGATTTAATGTTGAGTGTTTTATTACAGTAGCCAGACTGGCAGGTGCAATACCGGTGCATACGTTGTTACTCAGGCACTTACAGTTAATTAGTAACAATGATTGTACTCATTTTATTCTGCCTTAACGTGGTTTTGAATAAAGGGGGCAAGCTGGCAGAATGATTAGCACGCCGGGCGAAGGGCTTAGTGGTATTTCGTCTGTCTTTACGTTCTGTGTTCAAATTCCGCTGAGGCCGACTTTGCCTTTCATCTTTTCGGGGTCGATAAATTAAGTACCAGTTGCGTACTGGGATCGATCTAGTAAACTGGCCCCCTCCCCCAAAATGTCTGGCTTTGTGCCTTGAGTAGAAAAAAATGCTCAGCGGCATTTCGTCCATCTTTACGGTCTGAGTTCGAATTCTGCCGAGGTCTATTTTGCCTTTGATCAGAATATTGGTTCCAAATTTTGGCACAAGGCCAGAAATTTCGCGGGAGGGCTAAGTCTGTTACACTGAACCCAATGCTCAACTGGTGTTTATTTTATTGAGCCCGTAAGGATGAAAGGCAAAGTCAACCTTGGCAAAATTTGAACTCAGAACGTAAAGACGGACGAAATGCCGCTAAGCATTTTGTCCGGTATGCTAACGATTCTGCCAGCTTGTCACCTTAATAATAATGATAACCCTTTCTACTATAGGCAAATAGCCTGAAATTTTGGGGAGAGAGAACTAATCGATTACATCAACTCCATTATTTCACTGGTATTTAATTTATCGACTCCGAAAGGATGAAAGGCAAAGTCAACCTCGGCGGAATTTGAACTCAGAAAGTAGGGACGGTGAAATGCTGCTAAGCATATAGCCCGACGTGCTAACAATTCTGTCAACTCGCCGCCTGACGCCATCTGAATATTCTTTTCTACTCTTGGCACAAGGCCAGAAATTTTGGGGGAGGGGGCCAGTCGATTAGATCGACCCCAGTGCGTAACTGGTACTTAAATTATCGACCCCGAAAGGATGAAAGGCAAAATCGACCTCAGCGAAATTTGAACACAGAACGCAAAGACAGACGAAATACCGCTAAGCACTTCGCCCGGCGTGCTAACGTTTCTGCCAGCTCGCCGCCTGAAGCCATCTAAATATTGGCAAAGAGATTCTTGTACTGTGATGATTCGTACAGAGTATCAAAATGCTAACATCACGACTGCTGTTCAATGCTCTGTTAACTCTGTAAAGCCCGTAAGGCGTGACGTGGACAATCTGTGAGGGTCTTTTGGTGTGTCTCCGGCGAGGGTGAGGAGATACCGCCCCACGTTTTTGAACAGGGCCTTAGGCTCAATTCAGACAGTTATGTGAAGCTTTTGGAGACTGTGGCCAATCCCGGACTGGAGAGGGTTACTACTGGAGGGCCATGTGTGGGAGCAGGACTCGGCTCCTGGTCATATCTCCGGAATGAGTGAGTTGTAGTCCAAGAATTTCTACGACTTCACCAGCACCAATTTCTGGCCTCCTAATTCCCACGATTGTAACCCCACGGATTACTCTGTGTGGGGGACACAGTTGAGAAAGACACCAACCGCTCTACCTGCAGCACCAAGGCCAAAAAGGCGGCCAAGATCAAGGAGGTGTTCGAAGATGTTCTCAGGAATACAGGGAGCAACGCATGCACCAGATTCCGGAACCGTTTTTGAGGCCGCGGGGGAAGCCGTACGTGTGCATATAATATGTATGTATGTATGTATGTATGTATGTATGTATGTATGTGTGCATGTATACATATATGTATGCGTGCATGTATGCTTATATTCTCGCAATGTTTTGGCAGCATGTATATTCTAAGACCGGAGCGATGCATCATGGAATATGGAATATTCGCTTGATTTCAGTGTGAAGAAATGTGCACTTGTTCAAAAACAAGGTTTCCGCATCGTGGCTACAGTCAGGAAACCGAAATGAGTACAAGAACAAATATATATATATATATATATATATATATATATA
>NC_069002.1:28230130-28232835 GCF_001194135.2 Octopus bimaculoides | reverse complement strand
AAATTTAACGATAAATAATAATTAAATTGCACCTATGTGTTTAGAGCATATATAAACTTTAAAAAAAAAATCTCAATAAATGCATATAATGCACAAAATATTCAATATATTTAAATTTTAATGTGATATGAATATTGATTATTTCCCCAATTCCATCTTTTCATATAAGTTTCTTCACTTATCTTTTTGTTTTGTTATTGTTTTTTTTTTCTTTCTGCGGTTGATACCAAAAGCTTGTAAGATTGTGACTCCCTCGTACAAGAAAGTCTTTCATATTAGAATAATGTTTTGTTTTGCTTTTTGAGGGCTTTTTTTTTTTTTGCAGTATTTATGAAATCCATATTTCAGCTGATTAGTTATTTACCGAGATTAACCTTGTTTACTAATATATTAAGATTAATTTCGATGCTATTCTTTTTCAGCAATAAAACCAATCAATTACCTTGTCTGACCTCAGAAACCTTGTTTCTTTAAGGTTATAATCAATAAAATGGTCTTTTCCACCCCCATTTATACATGAAGCGCAATTCTAGTATTGTTCAACATTGCCAAACACATTGTCCTCTCACGTATCAAGGAAACACGTTTTATAACGCCATGTCCGTCCTATTCGTTTCTGATAAGTTATTACGATGACCAGGCATTTTTAACATACGTTTTCTCTTTAAAACAAAATGGGCGCAGCGTGGCTATTGGCGCAGCGTGGCTATTGGCGCAGCGTGGTTATTGGCGCAGCGTGGCTATGTGGTAAGATGTTTGTTTCTCAACCACATAGTTCCAGGTTCAGTCCCACTAGGTGGCGTCTTGAGCAAGTATCATCTACTCTGACACCGGGTCGACCAATTCCTTACGAGTGAATTTGATAGACGGAAACTGAAAGAACCTTGTCATGTATATAACATATATATATACACACACACACATATAGATATACATACGCATATACATGTATATGTGCGCGTACGCGTGCGTCTTTGTGTTTGACCCCCACCCACCGTTTGACAGACGATGTTGGTTTGTTTACGTCCCCATGACTTAGCGGTTCGACAAAGAGAAACCGACAGGATAAGTGCCCAGTTCAGGAAAAAAAACAAAAAGATTAGTATTTGAGTCGATTTGTTCGACTAAACCATTCAAGCTGGTGCCCCAGCATGGCCACATTTTAATGACTAAGACACGTAAAACAGAAGACTAATACTAGAGCTCTGGACAGTTGCTGGGCATCTACAGGTTGTTACAAATACACCCAGGGCGCACGTACGGGGTGACGAGGCTGCTGTATTCAAAACTTTTCAAACTTCATCAAAAGGTCCTCCACCCAGCATTCGGTACACCATCGCTGGGATTCTTTTGACGTTATAATACATACAACAATTTCTGTATTTCTGCACTTGAAAAATAAGCATCACTCCCACTTACACATACCTTAAGCATTTTTATGAAATCCTTAATAAGTTTGGGCCATCAAAAAATTCTTTTCGAAACTTATCCTTATTTCCGAAAATCAAAACACTCACAAGATTTCAACCTGTTGTTGTTTTATGTACATTATTTACATTCGACGGATATTTGTCCTCATCTTGTTTGTTGTTAACAACAAACAAGATGAGGACAAATATCCGTCGAATGTAAATAATGTACATAATTCCTCATCTCTTAAATATAGAACTGTTCTTGTTTTCCCAACACATTTCAAACTGCAACATTTCAAGCAGATCATCGCTTAGGCCATTCTTATAACACTGTAAAGGATCGAAAGTTACATTATCTATCCTCCAAGTAATGATTGCTTGGTAATAAAAAAAAATGACGACACATTGCTTCTGCTAAAAGCCCATTATTTGCAAGAAGAAGAAGATATATTGCTAGAAAAACTTTACTTACCAGTGAATATATAAAAGTATTTTAATTTAAGAAATTTCTCATTTTTCCTTTTCCTCGGCGAATGCAGGAGAACAGTGTGGATATGGGCGGAGGAAACGGGTTCAAATGCTAGTTAGGCTTAGTTACGCACTTTCATTTTAATTTTCATGGTGAAAATATAAAATATGTACAATTTGAACGACTGGAGTCTGTAGATAAAATAGTTATACCAATTTTCCATACTTTCGGTAGGACCTTTGGGTATATGTTTGGTGTGGATGCGCGTATGTATGTATATATACATACAAATATACATATTGCGGAGCGGAAACCCCCTTCGGTCACGAATGAGCATGAGATTGAACTTAGAAAGTTACCTTCCAAGGCACAAGTTAGGTAAGTTTGTTTATGGAAGACCAGCAATTGCTCATGCATACCAGCCTCCCGTCTCCACGCCCCCGATGTTATCCAAGGAAACGGCAAAGGGGCAGATACAGCTTGGCACCAGTGACATCGCAACTCATTTCTACAGCTGAGTGAACTGGAGCAACGTGAAATGAAGTGTCTTGCTCAAGAACACAACACGCAGCCCGGTCCAGGATTCGAACTCACAGCCTCACGGACGAAAGATCGACGCTCTAACCACCAAGCCATGCGCCTTCCCATATAGAGACATATATATTGCATGTATATCTGTGCATGTATGTGTGTGCGTACATATATGCAATATGTACATATATATATACATATATATATATATATGTATATATATATATATATATATAATATGAATATATATGTACATATAGTATAGTATTTTATTTTATATGCATATATATATA
>NC_069002.1:28222643-28228429 GCF_001194135.2 Octopus bimaculoides | reverse complement strand
ATATATATATATATATATATATATTTATAGATAGATAGATAGATAGATACATACATACATACATACATACATACATACATACATATATTTACATACATATATGCTCCTCTTACATAAAACTTAATGAATGCGTGTACATACACACACCATACACACGCACGCATACAACCATACTTACACACTCATACACACAGACATACGCATACATAGAGGTATACATACCGCTATACATACACACACAGAGTTGACACAAGGTCAAACTGTATTTTCCCCCGCAACGTAGTCTCCAATGGAACAAATGATGAATTCTAAATTAAAATATTAATTAAAATGAATAATTAAGGGGGGAAAAAATATGATAGCTGTTCATAATTCACAGGTAGTGGTGAGATGAAGCTAAGTATAATTGAGATAATTATAGGTAGATATTGTCATCGGAGAATACGGGTCTCTCATCTCGATTGATCGTATTGGCGAAGAGGAAAGCAACAACAAAAGAGCAATTATTTCGTTGTGAAAAGAGGGGGGGAGAAGATAGGGGGGAAAGAGGGGAGGAGGGTGAGAGAAAGGGGGGTCGAAAGAGAGGAGAAAACAAAGAGAAGGAAAGAGGGAATCAAAGAGAGAGATAGGCAGGTAGAGACAGAGGGAGACAGAGGGAGAGAGATAGAAAGAGAGGAAGAGGGAGAAGCAAAGTGAGAGAGTAAGGGCAGGAAAGAGAGCTAGAAAGGGAGAAATAGAGCGAGACGGAGAGAGAGAGAGAGAAAACAGAGAGAGAAAGAGAGTTGATAGAGAGAGAAAAAGAGACAGATAAGAAAAAGGATAGAGAGAAAGAGAGAGAAATAAAGACAAAATGAGAGAGACAGACAGACACACAGACAGGAACAGCGAAAGAGATACAGAGTGAAAGAGAGGGAAAAAGGAACAGAGAGAGAGACAGACAGACAGACAGGGACAGCGAAAGAGATACAGAGTGAAAGAGAGGGAAAAAGGAACAGAGAGAGAGAGAGAGAGATCCACCGAGAAAATCAATATGATTCTCGTCTCCCTAGTAATTACAAAATCATTATGGAAACCAAAAGCTAAATGGAAAAATAAACAATTTTATATTAGTAATTAACTTAAAACTGTTGATGAAGATAATTACTTATTGTATAAAAATGCACATAAATTAGTAAAAGGTGATTTAGTTTCTATTAGTATGAGGGCAAAGGAAGGGGACTGGCTGGGGAACGGACGGGAGATTCGGATATTAAGTTCATACCAGTAAGAAACAATTGAATTATTCCACTGCATGTATTAATAATACTCATTGTCGATAAAACATTAAATAAGAACAGAGAGCGCAAACCTCCGCCAAGGCAGCGGTAATGTCCTCTCAACGATTAGCCAGAGATGATTTTTTAAATGAGAATATCTGAAATAAACTCGATGACTGCTCTCACAAATGAGAATACGCTCTCAAGAATTAAGTAAAAACTCCGGGAAAATAATCTAGAATCCTTGTCCGGTAGCGAATCGATCTCAGGATCTAATCAGTTCAGGTCAGTCAGGAGGACAAACATTCCTGAAAGTTTCATCCGAATCCATTGAGTGGTTCTTGAGATATCTTGTCCACGGACAAACAAACAAACATAACTGAAAACATTACCTCCGCCCTAGCGAAGACGGAGGTAAGTGAAATTAAACAGTGTTTTCTTATGGCCCTTTATTTCTGAATTTAAAAGTCTCAACGAAATGGATTAACTTTCTTGTTTCCCCAGTAAGATGTATAAATATACTGGGATACAATATAATATACCAGGCCGAATTCATACACACCATTCTTCACCGATTGGGCAACAGATGATGCGGATGCACATACGTTATGTTCGATTGCGAATTTCTTATATCTTAGGATTGTCCTTCGTTCTTGTAAAGTGGAAAGTGCCAGTTCACCGCCTTATTGAATGATAAAATAATGAAGATTGAGAGAAGCTTAGAATTTTTTTTTTTTTTTTTTTTTGTAAGGAAGATCGTGTCCTGGATCTGAAGCCGAGTTATATGTGATTAGTTGTGAACGGTGCTTTGAGAGAAGAGATGTCGAATAAGAGGATGGGTGTTTCTGAAATACGGAAAATGGTCAGTTGCAAAAGTTCATAATTGTGTGTATGTGCGTGAGAGAGAGAGAGAGAGTGAGAGAGAGAGAGAGAAAGTGTGTGTGTGTGTGCGCGTGTGTGGATGTGCTTGAGAGAGAGAGTGTGTGTGTGTATGTGTGTGTTGGGGGTCTATTTGAAAGCGGCGATCTGACAGAATCGTTAGCATGTTGCACAAAATGCTTAACGACATTTCTTCCGGTTTGATATTCTGAGTTCAAATTCCACCGAGTTCATCTTTGCCTAACATCCTTTCGAGGTCGACAAAAGAAATTATCAGTTGTGCACGAACGCCGATGATGACCGTTCGCCCAAAATTTCTGGTCTTGTGCCTCAAGCAGAAATCATTCATTGTGTGTGTCTGAGAAAGAGAGAAAGAGAGAGTGTGGGGTTCTGTGTGATGTGGACTATTTTTTGTAAGGTTTGCTCTGAAGGAAAGAGGTGCGCACATAGCGTTCAGCTGACCCTTTGTGACCTGTGACATCGACGGGGCTAACGGTTGATGCTTTTCAACACCATGTCGACAGCTACAGATAAAAAAATATAGTTTAGCGGGAGGGGGGATTCCAAACAGCCGACATTTTGGGAAAATTGTATCCAGGGGTTAGTATTTGGTTAATGGGCATTTAAGGGTCAATATGTGATGGTGATGGTAGGTGCAAAAACTGCAAACAAAATATGGGTGCCGGGAAGAGGAGAGAAGAGTGAGGTTAGCTGGGCGTGGATGGAGGTGGCATGAGATCATCCAGTTCTGAGAAACATAAGGAAACTGTAATCGCCATAGAAAGAAGGAAGGAAGAAGACAGCACATATGGGGAGTAGGAAGAGGAACTAGAGGGTGGATGGTGGTGATGGCGGTGGTGGTAGGGACATGCATGTGGTATACGTAATTACGTTCGGCCGAAGTTCCGCTTCGGGAATGTTCTATACCATAATCAGAAATATAAATTGTGAATACATTGATTTAGAATTTGTAATTATTCTTCTGGTCTGGCATCAGAAATTCAGTATAGAGAATATGTATATATACATGGGAATTCAATGACAGAGTGTATACATAGAGTTATTATAACAAGACTCAATCCCGAACATATGTAGTTGTGCATTTACATACATCAAATACATACATACATACATATGTATATGTATGTATGTGTAATTATATATATATATGTGTGTGTGTGTGTGTGTGTGTGTGTGTGTGTGTGTGTGTGCGTGTATGTATACATGATATATACACACATAGATATATATATATATATATATATATATATATATATATATATATATATATATATATATATATATATATATATATATATATATATATATATATGTATATACATACATGTATTTGTGTGTTTACGCTATCATAAATTATATAAGTTATATTATATAGGTAGTAAATGAGTTTAGACATGAAATAGTCGTGAATAGAAGCTGTGTCTATTTATCTGTCTGTCTTTGATATTTGATCTAACTATGGCAATGACCGATTGAACTATGAAAGGGTAACCAGAATTGATTTTCATGTGTGAGGAACATTTAAATATTCCATAACTAAAATATAGTACATCTGGTTGGTTTAGTAAGTCCCGCGAGGTAACTATAACCTTTATTTATTGGCCTTTATACTAAACTAAAATCTACAACTTTAAGTTCGGTTGGAATTCAAAGTTTTCATTGAAAACTTGTGTCTGCTAACAACGACAAGGAATTAATTAATAACGAGGAAAATTTTTGTTGGCAATGAAATACAGTAAAGAGACTGTGTTAACAGGAACAGCATTTGTACGAGTGACTGCTACACACGTAGTAAGTCCACTGGTGCATGTCTCTGGTGAAGTGAAGGATGTCTGTCGTTGGACGACGAAGATTCCGTTGTTTCTCATCTCATCTCATTTTCTTCGCCCACTTAGTCCAGGGAGGGTCATGGAAGGAGAATCCTCGAGTATAACTTCGATCGTGTCCTGTCAGAAGCACTCATTTCCTCAAATGAGACCGACCGAGCTTATGGACAGGGCCGGCCCTAGGGTCGCTGGCGCTCGGGACAAGCTGAACGTCGGCGTGTATAAGCTGAAGGGTGTGGAAATTTCGTTGACTTTGTCACGCCTTCCTTGCACACACACACTCCCGCCCTAGCACATTGAGCTGGCTCTTGTTCGTGGTCTACCCATGGCTCTCTTACCGGCTGGTTTTGCCCGTAAAACCTGTCCAGCGATTCTTTCCCCGAGATATTTTAATCACATTCTTCTAGTATCGGAACAGTGATCTATCACTTCGACGAAGAAACGGCTCTGCTTTTCAACTTCGTTTGAAGTATTCTCGCTCGTATATTTCGAACATTATAAGTCAATACACTTTCACGCACACACACCTGCGTGCGCACGCATACACGATGTAAACACGCACATACATACATACATACATACATACATACATACATACATGATAGATTGCGGATGAATATGACCATCACTGACAAATTATCTTATCCCAGATATTTAAAACCAATGGCAGTCAACAATCGCTGTACTGAAATTCCACGTCAACAACTGCTTGCACAACACCGCTAATACTCTCTCACCTACAAAGCTAAGTTGTCCAGAAACAAGCAAGAACAAAACCTCAGGCTTCGCAATGATGCAGGCGTTATTTCAGAATGTCTTTCTCCAAGAGAGATATCTAAACAAAGACTAGGAGTGGGGGGCCTTTCACATCCAGCTGTTGGATGGCCATTGCCTTTGATTGAGTTCATCTGTCCTTTGACAGGTTTTGTTTTTCATTTTACAGAGTGTCCAATGTAAACCACATAACCTTACCAAGCAGGTTTGGTAGGATTGCCAGCTTAGTTGTCAACAACCTGACCATAGGATGGGTTCTACCGGGTTGCATGTTACCAGTAGCACATACATAGATACATGACTGTGTGTGTGTGTGTGTGTGTGTGTGTGTGTGTGTGTGTGTGTGTGTGTGTGTGTGTGTGTGTGTGTGTGTGTGTGTGTGTGTGTGTGTGTGTGTGTGTGTGTTTGTGTGTGTATGTGTGTGTGTGTGTGTGTGTGTGTGTGAATATGCGTGGCTTAGTGGTTAGGGTGTTGCACTCATGATCGTAAGATTGTACTTTCAATTCCTAGATCGGCCGATACGTTGTGCTCTTGGGCAAAACACTTCATTTCACGTTGCTCCACTCAGCTGGCAAAAGTGAGCTATCCTGCTACGGCACGGCGTCCTGTGCGGGGGTGGTAGTATATATATACGCCACAGAATCCGGGAAACCGGCCTTATGAGGTTATAGCTCGAGAAGGACCCTTGATCTATCTTTGCATATACATATATATATACACACACAAATACATCGATATAGATATACACATGTATGTCTGTATATATATATATATATATATACATATATATTTCGTATGTGTATTTCGTGTGCAAGATTCTTGATGTGGATACGTGTGTTGAAAGAAATACAATTAAACCTTGGGAGAGGCATTATGCCAGTAATAAACACACGCACTGGTTCAGTCCTTTATTAATTTATATAGTTTTTTGTTAAATTATTTCATTGCACTCTTGCAATCTCTTCAGTAACTTGTCTCTCCACTTCCATTTATTTTGAATGTATGATCTGGCGTTGTTTCGAAACTGTTT
>NC_069002.1:28217955-28222024 GCF_001194135.2 Octopus bimaculoides | reverse complement strand
TAGGAGAAAAGCTTTGGGGGGGGGGAATCTTTTTTCAGCATATTTTCAACAAATGAGATTGCATTATACACTTGAGAACAGAAAATGTAGACGCCTACACAGTCTAATTACTTCATATTAGCTAAATTCCTTTTTTACTATAACCATGGTTTGGCTTCGTCAACGTCGATTCGTAAGGGAATGCTATCCATGTTGACTGTAGGCTCATTACTGTAATAGGTAGGCCAAGCTACAGCAGTAGCAGGAAGAATTCTATGCTGCCGTATAACGAACGATTCTTCTTCAATTGCTTTTTGTTCTCAAGGTCAGTCTTGCATGAATTCTCGAAGGAATAAACTGAACTGGACTAGTGAATGGTATATCGTCCAGCCACGCGATTGAAGGCTATGGCGACCACTAGTGACGGTTAATGTAATAGGCACCAAGGCATTTTTTTTTTCAGAGAATCTTTGTACCCTTTCTCGTATGTTCATCAGCATGATTAGGCATCGCGAACAAAGATTCTTAAAACGGGGTACTGTCCACGTTGATTGCAGGCAGGCAGATGGTTAACACACCTAGTACGTGTTGGGCAGGCCTAGCCATAACATCTACATAGAGAATTCTGTTCTGCTTTCGGTGTTTCAGTGCCGCTTGCGTTTAGGTGGTCAAAGAAGAATTTTATAATAACTGTTTCAAGGTGGTGAGTACTGGGTCGAGATAACTGACTCGTCCCCTCCCCAGAAATTGCTGACCTTGGGCCAAAATTTCAAGGTGGTGAGCCGGCTGAATCGTTAGCACACCGGGCAGAATGCTTAGCGGCATTTCATCCGTCATTACGTTCTGAGTTCAAATTCCGCCCAGGTCAACTTTGCCTTTTATTCTTTCGGGGTTGATAAATTAAGTACTAGTTGTGCTGTGGGATCGGTGTAATCAACTTAGCCCCTCCGCCGAAGTTTCTGGCCTTGTGCCAAAATTTGAAACCAATAACAATTTACGGAAACATATTCCGTAAAATTCCACAGGTTAGATAATATTAACATATTTAATACATGGAAAATTTTTTTTTTTTAAATTTACTTTTAGAAGCTAAATAAAAGGAAACTTTATGAATCGCAAGCATGTATAACCTATTAGCTTGTACCATGCTTTCGCTAGTTATTTTAATGCTTATGTTGTAGCGAGCGGACAAAGACATTGTCTTGATCCTTTCAATTTGACCCGGCGAAACATCGAGACATGACTGCTGGAAGGAATGAGAACTGCACCAGACTAGAACTTAAAATTATGTGCCTTATCCGGTTCAGAAATCGAACCACGCTCTCACAATTGTAAGCTAAACAGGCTTCTTCACAGTATTAGAAAGGAGGAAAATTATTTTGAAGTTATAAGTCATTCCTAAATATCGTTTTCTCTTTTTCGTTTTAATATCTTTTTTGCAAGATTCTTTATATGAATCCGTGTGCTGAAACAAATTTTGTTGTTGTGTCTAGTGAGAGTCATTATGTCAATATTATTAACACACGCACTGGTTCGATTCCACTCCTTTATTATTAATCAATTGGTTAAATATCCAATTGACCAATCGATTGTTTAATTTGGTTAAACAGTAAGTCATTTGTTTTGTCTTTGATGCGGCATTGCAACCTTTTCAAAGAAAAAGTCGTTGAAAAGGTTGCAAGTAACAACGAAAGAGCTTTAACAAACAAAAACAAAAACGACTAACTGTTCAACCAAATTAAATAATCGATTATCTAACCAATTGACTAATAATAAAGGTGGAATTGAAAACCAGTGCCTGTGTTAATAATCCTTTCTATTATATGCACACGGCTTGGAGTTTTCGGGGAGGGGACTAGTCGAGTACATCAACCCCAGAATTTCACTGGTATTTAATTTATCGTTAGCTGGAAATTATAAACGGTGAGAAAAGAGAAAACTGTGTTTCGGGAGAGTCATTGTGCCAATATTATTAACACACACACTAAGGCAGCGAGCTGGTAGAATCGTTAGCCCGCCGGGTGAAATGCTTAGTGGTATTGCGTCTATCTTTACGTTCTGAGTTCAAATTCCGCCGAGGTCAATTTTGCTTTTCATCCTTTCGGGGTCAATAAATTAAGTACCAGTTACGTACTGGGTCGATCTAATCGACTGACTCCCTCCCCGAAAATTTCGAGCTTTGTGCCTAGAGTTGAAAAGAATATTATTAACACACATATTTCTTACATGAAGACCCCCTTTTTCTTTTACTCCCTGACATTCCAACGACCTATTCCTTTCTTTCATCATTTCCAGTTTATATTCCAACCATTTCTTTCACGTCCTCATTCAACTCATGCCCTTGCACTCGCAGCCCTTCTCCTACATCTCAAGAAAGTTGACTGATGCGTTCTTTCTTTGCTTTTCCGTTCCCTTTCTTGCTTTTACGCCCACGCTTTACTTCTGCTAAATATATACCAAAACACCAATTGCTTTTATGGTTTTAATGAGCATTTAGTCTTAAAGGAATACAGTAAATGTATATGAGCAGAAAATAAAATTTAAAAAACGGAGAATAGTTTAAAATATATAAACTCAACACGTATGTTAGTCAGAACGTGCGTGCAAACGTGTGTGTGTATGTGTGTTCAAGCATGTGTGTGTGTGTTTGCGCGGACATGTTTGCGTCTGGGTGCTCGTGTGTGACGGTAAGAGGCGAGAGAGAAAGAGAGAGAAAAAAAAATACAGAGTAGCTCGATAGTTTATAAAATCTAATGAGCTACCATCTCAAATATCACCCGAGAAAGTCTTATCCCAAATCTAAATAACGAATGGGGCATAAAATGGAGTTAAGCTTTTGACCAAGTCTCTGGATAAGGTTTCAGAAATTAAGATTTATTTCGCAAAACATTGGCTCACAGATTTTTTAATGATTCTTTTTGTAACTAAACAGTTTGAAACTTCGTATACTGGTGTACAAATTTTGACACAAGGCCAGCAATTTCGGGGGAGGGGGTAAATCGATTGCATCACTCCTAGTGCTCGACTGGTACTTATTTTATCGATCCCGAAAAGACGATAGGTAAAGTGGACGTTGGTGACATTTGAACTAAGAATGTAAAGACTAACGAGATGCCATTAAGCTAACGATTCTGCTAGCAATCGAGCATACCATCAGACTGACACTGGGTTGTAAATATATGAAACTCAATATGCCCACTAGGGTTTACTATTATGCTAATGACTAACTCTTGTCAAAAAGTCCAAGGGAGTCAACCTCGAAATTTTGATTAATTAAAATCACAGAAATATGGAGTATAGTAGGGAGTTTATCCCCTATTAAGCAGTGTAGTGATAATTCTGGATATGTTTCTATCTTATTAGAACCTCGTCAACGAAACTTTGCTTAAAAGTAACCGAAAGATATATTGGAATGACAGGGCAAGTGTAGGGTTTTCATAGAGGAAAAATGTGTAGCGAAACAACTTAATATTCCAGAGAAAAACATTCCTGATTACTCCTGCTGCTTGAAAAAACAATAATCAAGTGGCCCCCTAGAATATTTCGTGTACTGAGCCAATGATTTCTTCCCCCCATTGAAAGGAAATCGAAGAATTATGTAAATGACTAACTCTGGTTTAAAAAAGACATTCGCTGATGAGAACGAATAAAACCGAAACATTCCCACAGTTATCTAATGCTGTTAAGGACTATTATACTCCATCACATTTCATGTTTAATAAATTTTAACTAAATATATTTTTCTCGATTGTCTCCCTTTGCTAGTTTTAATCTGCGTCCTTCATTCAGCTCATGATTTCTGCTCATCACGAAATGTTAGTTATCAATGCACAACTTGTTAGCTTACTACATCAAGTATGCTGACGATCATTTTATTATCAATTATTCATGCAGCCGACATTTCTGCGCATTGCTCCGAGTCATTCTTTATAATATCTGATATACTATGGATGTCTTTCTCTTTCTCTCCCTCATCTATGTGTGTGTGTGTGTGTGTGTGTGTGTATATATATATACATATATATATATATATATACATATATATACACATGCATATATATATATATATATATATATATACACATACATA
>NC_069002.1:28215599-28216905 GCF_001194135.2 Octopus bimaculoides | reverse complement strand
CACTCCACCCACGGATGCCATCCACCACACCTCATGTTTTAATTAAAATGCATTAGTCAGGTGTCTTCATCAAACTATCATTACCCGCCAGATAAAAGCATCGTATTCGGCATGAAACTCTCTTGGGGGTGACTGGTAATGAATATTAGCCGAGGAACTCTTCGAAGTTTTTTTTTTTTTCAAAAAATATGCATCTAAAAAATTATTTAAAACATAATTTTAAAAATTCAAGCAAAAATTATTAAAGTAGTTTACATCATTGATCCCGATATTTATGACAAATATCCTCTCTCTCTCTCTCTCTCTCTCTCTCTCTCTCTCTCTTCTATCTCAAGTCCAGAGACACGTACAAAATTCAACCAAGTGTCAACGGCATTTATCAAAAAGCTAGTGAAGGCAGCGGGTTGCTAGAATCGTTGAAGTGTCGAAAGCAAAAGGTTTTATGCTTTTTTTTCTTTTTTACGTTCGTCTTTTTTACAACTATGTTGTTTCCCCTCCTCGGGGCTCGATAAAACGATGCCGCAGCCAAGTGCTGGAGTCAATTAAAAAATCAAAAAAAAAATTTCGGCGGCTACGACGACGATTGTCCTAGTTCATCCGATCGACGGAACAGCCCTGCTCGTGAAATTAAAGTGCAAGTGGCTGAGAATTCCACAGACACGCGTACCCTTAATTTAGTTCTCAGGGAGGTTCAGCGGGACACAGAATGTGACAAGGCTGGCCCCTTTGAAATACAGGTATTACTCATTTTAGCCAGGTGTGGAGTAGAGCAACTTCAAATAAAGTGTCTTGCCCAAAGACACAGCACACCACCAAGAATCGAAGTCATGACCGTGAGCCGAATGCCCTAACCATTAAGCGCCTCGCCCTCCACACTGGAGTCGAACACTCATCAGGTTACAGCATAACTCCTGCCTTCAGCAACGAGAAGTCGTTTTGGTAGCCCTGTGCGTTCGATGAAGGCGTTCCAGGTGTTTGTACATTTGGCAAATGATTCCTTTGAGCTGTTATATGTTGACAACTGATCTTTGAAGAATCTCGAGCGATTTATTGTTATCCAATATCACAAAACCAATGCGTTGAACCGTCTCAGAAGGAAATAAAAGAATTCTTGGGCAAACTGCCATCCACTGGCGATACATTTATCCAACATGCCCCACGTGCAATGTATCAAGTAGTGATCTGGATGACTGACATTCAAACACATTCAGTGATTGCTTCTTCACAAGATTTTAAATAATCTTTTATTCCAGAGGGAAAGCAGTGCTCATAACCTTTTGAAGGGCCTACGAAACTAGTGGGAGAG
>NC_069002.1:28211914-28215589 GCF_001194135.2 Octopus bimaculoides | reverse complement strand
AGAGAGAGAGGGGAGGGGGAGAAAGAGAGAGAGGGGAGGGGGGAGAAAGAGAGAGAGGGGAGAAAGAGAGAGAGGGGAGTAAGAGAGAGAGGAGAGTGAAATAGCACTGTAGCCATAAACTAGAAACCTGGTCTCAGTTCTTGGAACACTGATGCAACTCGTGTTTGTAGCTTCTCCCGGTTTAAACAGATGGTGTTGATGGGGTAAAACTTGCACTTTGTGTGCATTGCAAGGAACACACATGTCAGTCGAAAGTTGAATCACTCTCAGATCATAGAAAGTGTCTACAAGGGTGACTACGACACCTCTATCCAAGAAACGCATTTCAATAGTTTTTCTTTCTTATGCTCTACTGTTGTATGCAATACGTAAACTAAAACCATGGTGTCCACCTTCTCGGTTTCGTATGGAAATGCTGGCACGAATAGACTTCACATCTTGCCCTGATGTACCACATACTGCTTTCTGTAGTCTTTAGTGACTCACGCAGCAGCTCGGGTCAAGATAAGAGAATCTTCTGAAAAATTTCGAAACTTCAGAGCAATCTTTCATATATTTATTATGTCTTCCTTGAAGACGAGAACCACATAAAAACAAAACCGCCACTTCATCTAATATTTTGCTCTCGTACCTCTGGGAATCGTTCATGTAGACGTCCTTTAAACCTAGTCTTGTTGACCTGGTCCTGTTCATGATGTACCACCTTCACAGAATAAAACCCGAGCAGTTCTCATCTAGTTTTGAAGAAGAGAGTTTCTGTGATCACTGATGTCTTAATATAAATGGTCAGTTTTACAAATGCTTGAGAAGCGTTCATTTTCTCAGCTGGATTTTTCCCCAGGTGTTTGGCTCTGCTTGTCAGGGAGATTACGATTTGATTTCTCACCTTGGTAGACATGTCACGCAGTAATTATTCTGCATTGTAATAAGATTTACTCTACCTATTTTCCTCAAGAGATAGGTGCCCTTCTTTTCCTCTGTAATCAGCTTCTTTATACCTGCGTCTCTTCATGGAGAACAATTTCCTTGTCCTCTTTCTTACAGAAGAAACACTTTCAAATACCCATGTGGAACTTATCTATTTTCTTCAGGACTGTGCACTCGCATATTCCTTGCTCTTGCAAACTTACAATTTCTGAATTTCAAATAGAATGTCTAAATTTATTACAGGAAGCAGAATGAAAAGCAAAAATTCATCATTACCAAAATAGAGTTCTGTAAGCGTCCGTTTAGCGGAAATGTTCTACATTGGTAAGGAATAATTTTAGACATTTTTCTCGGTGTCTCTTTATCTGGAACTCTGCAAGGAGTTCTTCAAGTAATGAACACTGTTTCGCTGGAAAACCATTCTGCGATCCCGGTTTGGCTCTAAGTTGAGTTACGCCGCAAAGACAGCTATGATTAATGGTCTGGCAATTATGACTAAAGGTGTAATAGTTATGACTAACACTAGACACTTATGACTAATAGTGTATGAATTTCTGAAGGAAATGACACCAAAAAAATGTTGTAAGCAAACAAATCGTGCATAAGACACTTAGAACTCAAAGACTTCTGCTGGATTAATTTAAAATTCAGTGAAATATTACTTCAAAGATAAAAATAATCCGACCTCTGTGTAGGACTCAAATACTGCGTCCTTAATGGCACACAACTAGTGTCGCGGTAACGGCCAGATATTGGCTATGTTTAACTACGTTCTACTCATGTCTATACATGACTCCACCCTAAAGCGCACGCAAAAACCACCCGAATTAGCAAACGCTGTAATAGAAACAAAAAGAAAGCAGCAACGGAAATGTATTTTTAGTACAGAAATTCTTATAAAACCTTTGATTCCGTACAATCAGTGAATCGAATGAAAAAAATCTGTATTAAATGAATGAAAATGCAGAATTGAACTCTTTCGTTAAATATGTCTCCGCTATAATGTGTCTTTAAATAATCTCATCTTACGACACATGTGGCAAAAGAAAAGCGTTATTTTATAGAAATGTCGGCCATCTTAAATTTTGATGTTTTATAAGCATGATTTTTTTGTTAAACTCCCGAAAGCCTCTAGTCTAATATTAATGAATAGATCCTAATGGAGTCTCATAAAAAGTATGGTGCTTTTCTTTTCTAACGAACGGTTTTCTTTCAATAAAACATTAAGTCACCTGATTACAATGACTTTTAGTCGAACAGATACTGAACGGAAGGAAAAGCGATGTTGTTTTGAAAGTTAATCCTACGATAGAATTGTTATTTACAGGTCGTAAAGGCAGAAGGTACACGGCCTTGTTGTTAAGATGGTGGGCTCACGATTGTGAGTTTGTATGTTCGATTCCTTGACTGGAGAGTGTGTTGAGTCCTTAGGCAAGACATTTCATTGCTCCAGTCTACACACCTGAAGCTCAATACTTGCCAAGTACTAGTGCAGTTTTCTCTCTCGCTCCTCCCCCTCTCTCTAGCTCTCCGCTAGTTCAAAGGTGAGATGGGTGTCTATACCTGCTTGCTACGATATAGGCAAATAAAACAATTAATGGAAGCATGATATTACCTTTCAGGCCATACTCGCTTGCAAGTGACGACTACGGCCTATATTTATAAGGCAGTACATTGGCAGAATCGTTAAAGCATCAGAAAATGCTTATAATTAAACTCTGGTACTTTATGGCCCAATGCATTCTAAGTTCAAATTGCTACTAAATGGACCCAACTTTTCAACCGCTTAGAGTCGATAAAATACACTGAAAACGATGAAAAGAGGTTGATTTAATTAATTATATCCTTGCCCTAAATTTGAAACCTTGCATTCATTTCAGACATTCAGTTTCCGCAATGTCTTCTTTCTGTCTTCTGGTGAACATATTATTCCCTGTGTTTACTGGTAAACAGTCCACATAAAGGGGGCAATGAAAGTAACAGCGCGTCTCCATGTTAAACTAACGACTTTAACAGACCAGCACGAGCGGAGTGGTTATTCTTGTATAAACACTGCAAATTGAAGAATCTTCGTCAGACCAAGAACCGCAAATGAGAGTAGGAATAGCCAGCTTGCCTCAGTCACCAAAAACGCAAGCCACAGTGGGGGGGGGGGGCTATGAGAATGAAAGTAACGAATAACGAGTAACGATTAACGAGTTAAGAGCATGTATGTGTATGTATGTATACATGCACGCACACACATATATAACTATATATACCTAGATAGGAAAGAGAGAGATGTATATATATGCGTATGTGTGTGTGTATATACGTATATTATAAATATAAATTTTTATATAAATAAGGATAAGATCATATCAAGTGGCCAGCATGGGAATAAAAACCTCAAGATCATATCAAGTGGGCAGCATGGGAATAAAAACCTCAAAAAGTATTAATTATTATTAGAATTATAATTAAGTGGCCAGCATGGGAATAAAAACCTTACAGGTATTAATTATTATTAGAATTATAATTAAGGGTATCTAAGAGATACCACCATGCTAGAGATAGCTGTCAAAACTTGACTCTTAAAATACTTCATATTCCTTGACTGGAGCACCAGGTGAAAAGACAAATAGACAAAAAAACTAGCAAAAAATTATTGGATAATCTCAGATCCGGATTTCTGGCTCTCTATAAAAAATATACTCTGCCTCATCAGTGAGATATACACTGTATATATATATATATATATATATATAT
>NC_069002.1:28208466-28209773 GCF_001194135.2 Octopus bimaculoides | reverse complement strand
TATATATATATATATATTTCTTCTACTACTAAGCACCGACCTGTCTAACCACTTAATCTAGATTCCTAGATTTTCCATTTCATACTACTACTACTACCCCTCTCTCTCTGCCCCATCACTTAGACTATCATCTACATAACTGACACTCTTTTACCTTTTACATTATATAGAAATCGGCATTTATTTTATATTTACTGCCGATTAGTTAATGCGCACATGCGTGGTTAAGTCTTGAGAAATTAAGCATGTAAACTGGAGTCAGGTTCTTTCCTTGGCTCGTGTTTACACGCTAATCCGGAACTCTGCTGACGAAAGCTCCCGAGTTAGATATACTTTTATCTTGCTAAATAGCTTGAAACCATGGTACAGAGTATAGACTGGTAAAAATGTTTTTATTTTTCATTCTCTTTCGAAATTATCCCTATTTTTGTGGTATAGAGTTTTTTGCTGCTCTTTCTAGCGGGTTAGATGTCCTATTATAGACATCTCTATATTTTAAATAAAATTTTACATTATATATATATATATCTCACCCCCATTCCTTCCATCGTTTTACACTAATACCTTTCCCTCCCTATCACCCTCATCCCCCCATTCCTATTTTCAATTTATCTTGACTGACCACTAACTGATACACTTTCCCTTATTATCTCTCCTTGTTTTTCTTTTTACTTCTCTTTATTCCTCTCTTCCTGTTTTGTTTTTTTCTTTTTTCTTCTCTCTTTTTTCTCTTTTCTTTATTCCTCTCTTCCTGTTTTCAGTTTGACCTTACAAATACATTCCCTACTTTTAGGTCACTTTAAATAAAACCCTTGATTCAATAGCACTGTGTACAAACTATACTTGGAATGACCAATTTTAAATGCTATTGGATTTTACTCACAGGGTATTGCAATCTTATATGTTTACCATTCTGCCTAAATAATGGATCTACAAATGCAATATCCCTGCATATCTCACAACTATTTTCATTCCTCCACTTAACTCTCCATTTCGTATCTTATCTAGAATAACTATTGCTTACCCATTTTCTCACACCGTCTCCGATGAAGGGATATAATAAATATCCCGGAAACAGCTGTAAGACATTTATAAATGTTCTAAAATCTTCACAGCCTTGGGTTTTTTTATCTCATTCTGAAAAAAGTTTTTTATATATATACACATGCTGATATATGACCTATGTTGGACTCCTTATTCGCATAATCACCGAACCTGGAGCTTAACTATGGTCTATCCATAGCACTTACTCACCATTACCTCTCATAACCTATATATATATATATATGTATATATATGTATGTATA
>NC_069002.1:28207448-28208327 GCF_001194135.2 Octopus bimaculoides | reverse complement strand
AAGCACATAAAAGTGCAACAAGGTGGAAAAAAGAGTACTCAAATACCAGAGGTAGAGTAATATACTTTATTTAAAAGCAGCAGAAATATAACAAAATACTGTTACTTGGAGTTTCACGTTCCCGTTCATCGGGCAGTTTACTTTTCTTTTTAGTTGTTTCACTCATTTGACTGCGGCCTTGCTGGAGCACCGCCTTTTTAGTAGAACAAATCGACCCCAGGAGTTATTATTTGTAAGCCTAGTACTTATTCTATCGGTACTCTTTTGCCGAACCGGTAAGTTACGGGGGACGTAAACACACCAGCATCGGTTGTCAAGCGATGGTAGGGGGACAGACACAAAAACACACAATTATATACAAACACACACATACACACTCACACATATATATACATATGTGTATATATATATATATAAACGACGGGCTTCTTTTAGTTTCCGTCTACCAAATCCAGTCACAACGCTTTGGTCGGCCCGAAGCTATAGTAGAAGACATTTGCCTAAGGTACTACGCAGTGGGACTGGACCCGGAACCATGTGGTTGGTAAGTAAGCCACTTGCCACACAGCCACTTCCTAGATAGATAGATAGATAGATATGGATAGTTAGATGTGTATGTATGTGTGTAAGTATATAATGAAAAGAAGCTGAGAGTGCCCTGTGGCATGATTTTGAACAACAAATGTGACTAATGGAATAATTGTATGTTAAATATAACGAAATAAATTCTTGATTTGCTGAAAATTAAAATTAACCCCGCCTGGTGTCAGGAGCAACTTCAAGTCAGAAGGGGAGATAATCACAAAAATAGTCAATTTTGTGTATCATTTAATCTCCTTCGTATCACGTAATACACACATACACGCACGCCCCTCCTCC
>NC_069002.1:28205368-28206632 GCF_001194135.2 Octopus bimaculoides | reverse complement strand
GGTCATAGGATCGCGGTTTCGATTCCCAGACCGGGCGTTGAGAGTGTTTATTGAGCGAAAACACCTAAAGCTCCACGAGGCTCCGGCAGGGGATGGTGGCAAACCCTGCTGTACTCTTTCACCACAACTTTCTCTCACTCTTTCTTCCTGTTTGTGTTGTACCTGTATTTCAAAGGGTCAGCCTTGTCACACTCTGTGTCACTCTGAATCTCCCCCGAGAACTACGTTAAGGGTGCACGTGTCTGTGGAGTGCTCAGCCACTTGCACGTTGATTTCACGAGCAGGTTGTTCCGTTGATCGGATCAACTGGAACCCTCGACGTCATAAGCGACGGAATGCCAACAACAACAACTTCAGGAATTCCGCAGTATTAGTTGAGATAATAATCGATTAAAGAAACAAAAGATGGAATTGGTATAACTCTTTATTTTGTCCGACGATCGTTTCGACCCATCCTGCAACTCGCCCTTATGGGTGAGATGCTGTGTATCATACTGTACAGCATCAATTTTGCAGTCTGAGTCACATCAGGTACTTCATACATAAAGTGGTTTCTCGCCAAAGATTGGACGGTCATGTTATTATTTGTTCGTTTTAGTTAAGGCAGTGTTTCTCAACCGGGATTCCCCGGAACACTAGGGTTCCACGAGAAAGAGTGCAATAAGCTAATGCTAATTTCATGATCGTAATATTACTATACATGCACAACATATTATTGGTTATTGTAATGCGAGGACGTGGTACATGTAAAATATTAGCAGACGCTCAGGGAAGGAAAGAAAGATGGTTTAACGTTTCGAGCAAAGCTCTTCTTCCAGAAACAGAGGAAAGTCCAATAGAAAAGGAAGACGGAGGAAAAAAAGTCACCAACGACTCACATGTGGTTACATATATATATATATATATATATATATGTATGTATATATAAGTTCAAAAAAAGGAAAAAGACAAAAAAACAACAACAAAAAACAACAACGTGAGGACGTGATACAGATTGTGTTACTAGACGCTCGGGAAAGGAAAGAGAGAGAATATGACGTTTCGAGCGGAGCTCTTCGTCGGTCGGAAACAAGGAAAGTCCAAAGAAGGGAAAAACGGAAGAAGAAAAAATCGCCACCGATGTCCACGAGGTTACATTGTGGAAGGACCGGAAGGGGATGTGCACTACGATGGAAAAAATATGAGAAAGATATGGTGTATAATTTTTTTTGTGCAGGGGTTCCTTTAGGCATGTAATTTATTTGAAGGGTTACGCAAGGGTAAA
>NC_069002.1:28198635-28204445 GCF_001194135.2 Octopus bimaculoides | reverse complement strand
CACGTACACGCCAACACACACGTACACGCCAACACACTCGCACACATGCACACGTACACGCCAACACACACGCACACATACACACGTACACGCCAACACACACGCACACATACACACGTACACACCAACACACACGCACACGCCAACACACGCACACACACACCAACACATGCACACACGTACACGCCAACACACACGCACACACCAGCATACACGTACACACCAACACACCTACACAGCCATCAACCTCGGCGTGTACATATCCAGATCTATGTATTCATTCTGCTTCATTAGTTATTCATGCACTAACGTTTTTGTTCATATGTTTTAGCGACTTACAATCGGATTCAAAAGTATTATACTTAAACATATATTACGATATATACATATTATTAGGCATATTTTGGTGCTGTAGTTAATCATACAATTAGTTTTTTTTTGTTTTAAAGTTATACTTAAGTGCCATACGGTTGCATTCTGCCATTATCATATATGGATGTAACTAAATATATGATTGTATCAACATACAATTCTATATTTAAGAGATGAGGAATTATTTACATTTGACGGATATTTGTTCTCATCTTTGTTGTTAACACAACGTTTCGGCTGATATACCCTTCAGCCTTCATCAGGTGTCTTGGGGAAGTTTCGAACCTGGGTTCTCATTCCTAATGTATTTTTCGATATTATTATTATTACTATTATTATTATTATTCAGGTCACTGCCTGGACTCGAACTCGGAACCTTGGGGTTCGTAGCTCGTGCGTTTAACCATTACGCCATATGGAATGAGAATCCAGGTTCGAAACTTCCCCCAAGACACCTGATGAAGGCTGGAGAGTATATCAGCCGAAAGGTTGTGTTAACAACAAACAAGATGTGGACAAATATCCGTCAAATGTAAATAACGTAAATAATTGTATCAACATATTTAATCATATATAAACAAATTCACACACGTGTACCAAAAGTTTGGACATACTTTACAAAACATAGTGTTTAAGATATAGAATGGCGATGATTGTACATTCAGTTTTCTTTCTCGTCTTCAACAATTATGTCAATGACCCGTTATGTAAGAGTTATATTGGGTATTTGTATCTAGAGTATAAGGTCTGATCAATAAGTATCCGGGTTGTTGTCATAGCAACGAATCTAAATCACGCAGAGGGAAGCTGCTCGGCAGAGGTTGACTTTGTTGTGCATGCGCACTAATTTTTAACGTTCTAGCTCACTTCCGCTGTTTACTGCAGTGCTTGGAAGGAACGTGTGTAGCGTATGATCGTCGCATTGACAATGACAGAGAAAGTTGAGCAGATAATTTGCATCAGAATTTGCCAAAAGCTTGGCGATATCTACTGGGAGGTCTACGCAAAGTTTTCAAAAGGTTTTCTTCATTCTCGACACAATCGAGGAGATTTTGTGCAACTGAAACCCGAGTGTCTTTTTGGTTAACTGAAAGCAGTTTTGGCACAAACGTGGGAGACACGCGTCTCGTACACAAATCTTCAGTGGTAATGGACTAAACTGAACCGTAATTAATCTGCACATCCTCTGATAACTCACGGATGGTGATTTGACGATTTCCCCTCACAACTGCACACACATCTGCAATGTTTCTTCTCAATTCTGCTGGTTGCGTCTCTCCCAGAACGTTCGTCGATATCGACATTTTTCCTGCCATCTTGGAAACGTCTGAACCGCTCGTACACTTGTGTGCGGCTCATACACTCCTCTCCATACACTCTCTACGACTTTGCGTAGGCCTCTGAGCAGACGAACACACGCTACAAATTCCAAGCAATGCTGTAAACAGCGGAAGCGAATTAGAACGTTAAAACTTTGTGCGCATGCACAACAGAGTTCAAGGTCAGTCTTTGCCAAACGGCTATACTTCGCATGCTTTAGCTTCGTTAATATGGCAACAGTCCGGATACTTATTGGATCAAACCTCGTATGTTGCCCAAGTTTACATTGTATATGCTGTTGCATTCCCATTCGGTTCTTCCGTGATATAGGTTCCATGCTTGTTGTTCATGAGATGGTTACTCAGTAGGGTGGAGTGGGGGTGATGAATACAAATAGCTGGACTCATACGTTTTCTGTGTTTAGTTGGTATTGGTTAGGTGTGGTTTCTGTCATACTGTGTGAAGGTGTGCTCAATTGCAAATGTGTGTGTGTGTGGGTGGTGTGTATGTGTGGGTGGTATGTGTGTAGGTGGGTGGTGTGTGTCCGTGTATGCGTATGCGCATGTGTGTATATGTCTGTATGTATGTATGCGCGTGTCCGCGTGTGTGCCTTTTAAGTACATACGGTAAATGGAAACTGTGAATACCCACCGTGTATATATATATATATATATATATATATATATATATATATGTATGTATGTATGTATGTATGTGTGTGTGTGTGTGTGTGTGTGTGTGTGTGTGTGTGTGTGTGTGTGTGTGTGTGTGTGTGTGCGTGCATGCGTTTCTTTGTGTCCCCCACCCTCTTGACAGGAGGTGTTAGTTTGTTTACGTTGGTTTGTGTACCGGTTCGGCAAAATTACTGTTAAAAAGACAGACAGACAGGGTAATAGATAGATAGATAGAGGAAGAAAGAGACAGTCAGATAAATAGATAGACAGACAACAGAAAGGTAGGTAGGTAGGTAGATAAAGTGGTGTGAAGGCTATTGAATGTACAGAATTTGGTGCTGTAGGTAGAAGGAAATATGTAAGTCGTAAAGAGACTATCTGAACCAATAAACTAGTTTAACACTACAGTTTGTGTTACAGGTGTTAGAGAGAGTCTGGCAAATGGTAAGGAAACCCAGAAAGCAGAGAAAATAGGTCAGAAGGGATAAAGGAATAATAGATTGCTATGGTTTAGGAGAGAAACAACGGGTAAAAATTATATAGAGATATATAAAGAAACAAAGATAAGAGGATGGAAAGAAATTGGTACGCGCTGTCAAGCATCAGACTGTTTATGATGGTGGGATAACGTCTGGCTTTGATAGACTTCAGTAAAAATTAAAGTAAAAAATGGCTGCTACTCCGGTGTCAGTTGTTTTTATTAGCTAGAGGCATGCTGGTGGAATAGTATGTCGGGGAAAATAGCGGTAAGAGAGGAGGGTTTTTTTTTGTTTTTGGTTTGTTCGTTTTTTTCGAATAATTTTAGTTTAGTTAGTGAGAGAGAGAGACCAGCTTAACCATGCCTGCTGAAACATCCAGTAAAGCTCGGCTTAAAAAGAGGAACGAGAAAGAAAAAAAAACGAAATAATGAAGAATGTTAGTGGCAATGAAATAGAGCAAGCACGCATCGTGATTCTGACCCACTCCGCTCCTACTTCATCCGTTCCTGCATCATTATCATAAACAACAGCAACAGTAGTAACTACAGCAATAGGCAAGAGCAAGAAAACTTAAAATACAGAAAGTAAATTGAAAATATACAGCTGGACTTCATTAACACCAACGATTCTTTTTTGCAGTTCTTTTGTAGCAATTTTTTTTTCTTTTTGTTTTTCTCGTCTGCCTTAATTGAAAATTAAGATATTAAAAAAAATCGTTGAAGAATGCTGAAAAATTTGGAAAATTTGAAGAAAGAAACTTGGAAATTGTGTCATCTATCCTCTACTATTCTTACAAAATATTGTAAAACGCAGGACGTCATAAGAAGTAATAGTATGATAATTTTCTTTGGCCTCTTTTTTTTTTCATCTCGAAAAAAAATATGGCGAACAGATGTTAAGTAAAGCGATAATAGATTGATGGGTTTTAAGAGAAAAAGAATTATAAAACAACACGCTCATTGAGTTAAAAGAATCGCTACTGAGACAAATGAATTCTTTATTAATTTCATTTTTTTCCTCCATTTCTCTGTACATGTTTCAGTCGTGCCCCACGCTGGGGCAGTACTTTGAAGGGTTTTTAATCGAACAGTTTGATCCCAGCAACTTTTTTTTCTTTTTTTTTTTTTGTGGTAATTTATCTGGTTCGTATTCTACAGTTCTCTTTTGCCGAACCACAAATTTACAAAACAAACACCGGTTTCAAGCGGTGTGTGATGAGGCCACAAACGTAAACACAAAGAAATACACACGCGCACTCACACACATGCATGCACATGGCTGTGTGGTAGGAAGCTAGCTTCCCAACCGCATGGTTCCGGGTTCAGCCCCACTGCGTGGCACTTTGGACAATTGTCTTCTACTATAGCCTCGGCCGACCAAAGCTTTGTGAGTGGATCTGAAAGAGGGAAACTGAAAGAAGCTCGTTGTATATATGTAGGTATTTGCGTGTCTATGTTTGTTCCCCCACCATCGCTTGACAACCGATGTTAGTGTGTTTACGTCCCTGTAACTATACGGTTCGGCAAAAGACCGATAGTATAAGTACTAGGCTTACAAAGAATAAGTCCTGGGGTCGATTTTTTCGACTAAAGGCGGTGCTCCAGCATGACTGCAGTAAAATAGCTGAAACAAGTAAAAGAATAAAAGCACATGAAATAATGCTCTTTTGGAACATTAGATTCTGAAGCAGATAAGCTATAAATATAGTGTGAAAATATATTGGGTTTTAAAAATCGAAGCTGCCCGTCATTAATACATATACACACACACATATAAATATATACGAGAGAGCTTCCACTGAGTTTCCATTTACCACATTCACTCCCAAGGCAATGGTCAACTCTAGGTTATAGTAGAAGTCACTTACCCAGGGTGATGTGCAAAGGGACTGAACCTAGAACCCCGTGATAGCAAAGCGCGCTTCTTAACTATACAGCTATGTCTGCACCTGTTACACGTATTACAATAAAATTGTAATAACTAAAATAATAATAAATCCTTTCTACTATAGGCTCAAGGCCTGAAAGTTGTGGGAGGGGTTAATCCGATTGCATTGATCCCAGTGTTTTACTGGTACTTAATTTATCAACCCCGAAAGGATGAAAGGCAAAGTCGACCTCAGCGGAATTTGAACTCAGAGCGCAGCGACGGGCGAAATACCGCTAAGTATTTCGTCCAGCGTGCTAAATAATAATAATAATAATATTTCCAGAAGTATCATTCCGTTATTACAATCGCCATTACGTGGTCAACTGCTTCTTGGCTTTCATTACCAATTTAAAGCTCTTTTAGTGAATTTCAGTCTTCCAGGTGTGGCCATGCTGGTGCTCACTCCATGGGAACAGGCATGCTGATTATATTTTTCCAGTACATTCTCGAGACTCTCTAAGCTGATGTAATGTTTTTATACACATCAATCTCTAGCTTAATTGCTTCCTTGACGAATGGAAATAAATTTTTTGGGTTTTGTTTCGGGTCTTTTTTTTTACCAAGTTCCGCAATCAATTTGTAGTTATTTTGCAGTAATTCTCAAGTTGTGCGTGTTCTTTAGTACATCGCGCACGCGCACACACACTCACACTCACACATACATGGTCAGAAAAAGAGAGGGAAACAAATATATGCATATACTCATACACGTAACATAGATATATAAATACATACACATACATACAAGATAGATAGATAGAGAGAGAGAGAGAGAGAGAGAGAGCGCAAGAGAGAGATAGATAGATAGATAGATAGGTAGAGAGAGAGAGAACTTCTTTTTCTCTATACAGTATTAGTGTGTATATATATATATATATATATATATATATATATATGTGCATCTATATACATATATACATACGTATATATACATATATATGTAGACATACACACTTATACATACATGCACACACAAAAATATATTTGTATGTGTGTGTGTGTGTGTGTGTGTGTGTGTGTGTGTGTGTGTGTGTGT
>NC_069002.1:28196949-28198392 GCF_001194135.2 Octopus bimaculoides | reverse complement strand
TATATATATATATATATATATATGTGTGTGTGTGTGTATGTATGTATGTGTGTGTGTGTGTGTAAACTCACATTCACATATATTTTTGCTGTATGCATTTATGCATATATACATACAAAAACATAAGTACACAAGTGGAGCTGTTTAAACGTGTGTGTGTGTGTGTCTCCGTTTGTGTGTGTGTGCGTCTCCGTCTGTGTGTATGCATGTGCGTGTGCAATGCACTTGCTTCAGCTCTTTAAATGTATCTTGATGTTTGCATTCGGTAAATATGTTTCAAAATATTTTTGATAGGTTTTCAACTCTTACACACACACACACACACACACTGACACACACACACACGCACACACACACACCCCACCCCCATCTCACACACGCATAGACATCTTTATTGAATCTGCAACCTGCTTGGAGTAATTTATACATTCTTGCATACAGTTTAAACTCATTTACAAATAACACATGATTCAACATTTTCTTCGTTAATGGTACTCTTACCAAAAGACCAATTCAGTAAATTCATAAAGTATACCCATAGCAGACAAAAAAGTATAGACAGCAAGTCAGAGTAATATATTTCCTTTCCTACGAGTATGACACAGCCGTTTTGGCGCTTCCCATTTGGCGCTACCTATTTGACGCTGCCTATTTAGCATCGCTGATTTAACGTTGGCTTATCAGACGGTTTAGTCTCTCTCTGTCGGTTTCTCTCTCTTTCTTTCTTTCTCTGTCTGTATGTTTGCGTGCCTGTTTATGTGAGTATATTTCTGTTCAAGTGAACCAGGAGAGGAAATTGTTTATGTCAATCGTGTTCAGTTAATAAACAGCAATATCTCTCTTTCTTGATTCCTGTTTCCCTTTTTCTACCACTACGTGTACAATTCTGAGCAAGCACACGCGTGTATGTGTGTGTGTATTTTCTTGAGGCAAAAAGTACAGTCACCAAAATCGGTTGAATGTCCAGTCAGTGGACGCCCGTACAGCTGCGCCTTGTCGTCTCATTCTGCTTTCCTGTAAAGATTGAGCTAGTTGTAATCTGCTCTTTACTTCATGCTTATGTAGTGTTAATTGCATCCTAGTTTTCGGTTGTTTGGTCGATATAATTCTTATATTGGGTCTTCCCATCATTTCGTGTTGTTGTGGTATTTGTTCTGGCTAACAACTCACATCTCGTCGAGGTCGACATAGCCTTTCATTTTTTTGAGGTCGATAAAATAAGTACCAGTTGAATACTGAGTGCGATATAATTAATCTCCCACCTCAAAATTGCTGGCCATGAATCAAAACTGAGAAAGAATTATTATTTTGCGTGAGAGAGAGAAAGAGGGAGGGCTGACAGATCGTTAGCACGCCGGTGAAAATCCTTTTGGGGTCGATAAAATAAGTACACAACGAGTACTGAGATCAATGTAATCGATTTACCCCCCCCCCCCCTGAAAT
>NC_069002.1:28195244-28196939 GCF_001194135.2 Octopus bimaculoides | reverse complement strand
CCCCCCCCCCCCTGAAATTGGTGGCGTTGTGCCAACATTTGTAAATCATTATTATTAATATTCTTATTATTATTAATTCGTCTGTTTTTATGTTCTGAATTCAAATTCCGCTGAGGTCGACTTTCCCTTTTATCCTTTCGGGGTCGATAAATTAAGTACCATTCGCATACTGGGGGCGATCTAATCGACTAGCCCCTCCCCAAAATTTTGGGTCTTGTGCCTAGATTAGAAAAGATTATCATTATTATTATTAAGGCGACTAGCTGACAGAATCCTTAGCACGCCGGGCGAAATGCTTAGCGATATTTCCTCCGTCTTTACGTTCCGAGTTCAAATTCCGCCGAGGTCGACTTTGCCTTTCATCCTTTCGAGGTCGATAAATTAAATACCAGTGAAATACTGGAGTCGATGTAATCGACTAATCCCCTCCCAGAGAATTTCAGGCCTTGTGCCTTTAGTTGAAAGGATTATTATTATTATTATTATTATTATTATTATTATTTTTGCACAGCTTCTAACGCTGGAGATGCATTACGGTGTCAGCTGTTCACTACCAGTGAACTAAGGTTAACACCTCTTATTTTTCGAGCACCATGCAGAATATTCAAGCTGTTTTCTGCAAGTGCTCCACCCTTATTGCAGCCCCTAATTGTTCTATCTACTTCTCAAGATTTTTTACTCACTGTTCCCAGGGCTCCGACAATTATTGGTACTTCTACCACCTTTTTCAGCGACCATAAACTGCTTAACCTCCCAAGCTATTATTATTATTATTATTATTATTATTATTATTATTATTATTGTATCGGTGTTCCATGAAAAGATTAAATATATTCAAATTTGCAAAGATGTAAAAATATCACGAAAAAAAATCACGTAAACAGTTCTGCAACACAAAAAACAAGACAAGACCACAGCTTGAGTCAAGACTATCGTAGCAAGAACAATGGCCGTTTTTGTGTAAAATATAGGCCGAATACCAGGAATTTTGAGCGGCGTGTTGTAAGTACTTACCAAACAAATAGAGGACAGTAATAAAATCTAACATGATATGAATATTACCATCAACTTCCTGCTCTAACACGTGTTGACCGGAAGTCAGTAGCTGGGCGACCGGAGAGTAGTAAGATAACAGTTACCATGCGTGTATATTATGTGTGTATAAATGAATTAATGATTAATCTTCAAAGCTGGTTAATGAGCCAGCGATTAAATTGAATGAAGCCGTTTGAGCGTTTATTGGGGTAGGACCAGAAGTAACAGACTACTGTTGTAAGGCCCAGTCTGGCGAGGTATCATGGAACCGGAAGTGAAGTGATAGTATCTCATACAAATGAAGGAGGGTGAGGTTTGTGTATGTATTAACTGGGGTAAGAGAAGAAACCGTTGTCAATAGTCGTATACACTCGTATTAAAAGATTACACGCACATGTATGCGTGTGCGTTTATGCATAAATACACACACAAGGATATGTGTGTAGGTATGTATACATGCATACACGTGTGTTTGCATCCATACATGTATATATATATATATATATATATATATATGGATGTATATATACATATATATTTGTATATATATATATATATCTATATATATATATATCTATATATACATATATATTTGTATATATATATATATCTATATATATATATATCTATATATACATATATATTTGTATATATATATAT
>NC_069002.1:28191334-28194165 GCF_001194135.2 Octopus bimaculoides | reverse complement strand
ATATATATATATATATATATATATATATATACATACATACACACATATACGCACATACGCACATACAAGTACATACATAAATATTTACATTCTTATATAAATAAATATAAGACGGAAGTAAAGGATATGCATATTAGAGCAAGGAAAACTCAGATAAGTTGAAACAGGTAACGAAGATAATCTGAAACAAATGTGAGCCTGTGTATGTGCCTAGGTGGTTTCAACTGCGCATGTGTTCATTATACTTTTATCCCGCTACTTTCCACATCTGTTGCATGTATGGAGAGGTCATTATCTAGTTTTTTCTTACTTAATCACAATTGACCGAGCATTTTTTTGTTGTTGCCCTTATTAATTAATGAGAGCTAAAAATACATAGTTCTATCTCTCTCTTGTAACCATTCTCGCCACCCTCAACTTTCTTGAGGTCTATATATTTTTTTTTTTTCGAACTGAAGGAAGCATATCACTTTCACTTGATCTACTGAAATTTTTCCACAGAACATTCTAGAAACATATGAACTGAATTCAATTATCGTTGCAACTTTCTACCCTATGGATTCATCTAAGTTAACTGCTTAAACGTTCATGTCACCCCTCCCCCTATCTCTCTATCTTTATCTCTTTCTCTTACCATTTCTTACTCTCTCACTCTTTCTCTCTTTCCCTCCTCTCTCTTCATCTCTTTCCCACTCTCTTTATAACTCTCTTTCTCTCTCCTTTTCTGCCTCTCTCTCGCCCTCTCTTTCTCCTTTCTCTCGCCTGCCATTTCTTATTCTCTCTCCCCCTCTCACACTCTTTTTATTCCTCTCTCGCCCTAGTCCTCCCTCGCCCACCCACTCTTTCTCTCTCTCTCTCTCTCTCTTTCTCGCTAACTTTGATCAATATCTTTCCACCAATAGACAAGAACGCTGCACTCCGACTGTTATAACAAATTCATTATGTTCCATCGATTTTCGTAGACGATAAAGATGTCAGCATTCTAACCAGATGTAATTACCCGTCTTCAATATCTCCTGTCTGGTCCAAAAGTTTCTACTCTGTTTAATGTTCTGATAGTAATATTATCTTCATCAAACGTTGGTGTGGACCCAACAATCGTGGATGATGGGCATTTGACAATATTCCGTCAAAATGGTGGATGATAGGTATTTGACAATATTCCGTCAAAATGGTGGATGATAGATATTTGACAATATTCCGTCAAAATGGTGGATGATAAGTATTTGACAATATTCCGTCAAATGGTGGATGATGGGCATTTGACAATATTCCGTCAAAACGGTGGATGATGAGCATTTGACAATATTCCGTCAAAATGGTGGATGATGGGTATTTGACAATATTCCGTCAAAATGGTGGATGATGGGTATTTGACAATATTCCGTCAAAATGGTGGTTGATGGGCATTTGACAATATTCCGTCAAAATGGTGGATGATGGGCATTTGATAATATTCCCTCAAAATGGCGGATGATGGGTATTTGACAATATTCCGTCAAATGGTGGATGATGGGCATTTGACAATATTCCGTCAAAATGGTGGCTGATGGACATTTGGCAATATTCCTTCACGAATGCAGGATCCATTATGTACTGGAAGCAAGGTCTCACCACAAGCCTGGTTTTTGCCTCACCACATGGGCCTAACCAAGGCCAGGGCACTGTAAGCAAGATCGTTGCAAGCACTACAGCTCTAGACGTAACACATCACGCATGACGCGACATATATTGCGCAACACACAGATAAATACATACTCATGCCCACACACACACACACACATATTTTTCTCTCCCTCTTTTTCACACACACACACACACTCAAAACATACATACACACACATGCATATATACGCAGTAATGGATCTCGAGTCCGTTTCGACCATTAGTGTTCCAGTTTTTCGTTTAACCAACAAAACTATTTATTCACTGCAAGTCATAGACACTTTCTATCCACAACGTTAATACTCTAGGCAGAATGAACGAAACTCGAATGACAAAAGGACACACACACTCACACACACACGTCTAAACAGCTCCAACTACTTATACAAAGTCTTGTATCGACACAGCAACCAAGCCAATTAACATAATTCTCTCCACTAATTCTACCACGAAGCCTATACAAACCTACACGCAATCTCTAAATGAAATCCATTCTATTGAGTTGCTTCTCTGTAAAACTGATTCTCTGAAACCGCTAACGATACTTTTATGTAAATATTAAGTAAAGGCATTCAATTGTCAATAACAATTGGAGAGGGAAACTTAAGAGAAACACAGTGAAGATAATTGAGTCACCTATTTCTTGTGCACAGGGTAAGTGTTGTTCGGACGAATATATAGTTGTGTGTGAATGAGTGCATATGCTGTGTGTATGTGTGTGTATTTTATATAATACACACGCACATATATATCTGTGTGTGTGTGTGCGTGAGCGTGCGTGCGTGCGTGCGTGCGTGCGTGCGTGCGTGCGTTTTGAAGAATACTATATCATGATTAAAATCTGCTGTCTTCAGGTGATTTTCAAGAAGCAAGCAGATAGGTAGGTAGAGAATATAAGTTGACCAGCTAACCAAGTTACATAGTGAGAACAAGTCTTACAACTGGATGTGTGTGTGTGTGTGTGTCTATATATGTGTATATAAATGTATATAATTGTATATATGTTTATATATATATATATATGTATATATATACATATGTATGCATATATATACATATGTATACATATATATACATATGTATACATATATATACATATGTATACATATATATACATATGTATACATATATATACATATGTATACATATATATACATATATATACA
>NC_069002.1:28188719-28190558 GCF_001194135.2 Octopus bimaculoides | reverse complement strand
ATATATATATATATATATATATATAATATATATACATAATATATATACATATGTATATACATATATATACATATACACACACATATACATATATACATATACATACATATACATATATATACATATACATACATATACATATATATACATATACATACATATACATATATATACATATATATGAGTAACGAAGTATTTGTATTAACTGACTATGAAACAAACAAATAATTATCCGATCAATACTTGGAATTCAAAATGAAGTTCGGCTCGGAATTAACATTTAACTCCACTTCGTTCAACGCAATACTAAAATTAAAACATAAAACTCTCAGCAGTTCCATCTGAAAGGATATTACAATTAACACCCTCAAAAAGTTACACCGGTATGATAGCAAAGTTGTAGCTGCAACAATTGCTAGCCGATGTTTGCTCCATGTACTAAGTTATTATTATTATTATCATCATCATTGAGTGAGAGAACAGTGCATGCCGTCAAAGTGACACTGAGGTACAACTATACGAAGTTCAATATACTCATCAGGATAGGGGTACACCAGACACATACATCACAACCATATGTGTGTGACATTGTGCTCTCATACCAAGATACACAGCGCATGACCTTGCAAGTGGGGCCCAGTTAGAATTTTCTTCAGTTCGAGTAGCCCATCCCGCTCAAAAGTTCCCTGAATAAGGGTCGTTTAAGGAACGAAACACCCGTATTTCCAGAGGTGAGTTATTCAAACCCCAAAGAATTCCTCTCAACGAATAGCTATGATACCCCTCCACTACTTCTGCTCATGATCAGAGATGCACATATCGTCAGCCACTAAGGGACATGCTCAACTGGTTAAGGTCAAACAACTGACAAGCAAATTTGTAGTATTGAACAGAATATTTGTTGTAGCCCATCTTTTATACCAAGGCAGTAGCTCTCGTGGCTTCTTATCTTAACTGATTGGATGAGCTATCATGTACATTGTTTTGTCCCGAACGGGCTGACGGACAAGCTTAGTTTTCTTGATGCTGATGGTCAGACCAAAGGCCTTCGATGCAAGCGGTAAGTTGTTTAGAATCTATTGCATGTCCCCAAGAGTGTGTGCTACAATTGCACAATAGTCTGAGAGGAGCAACTCTCGAACTGTTTGCACCAAAGTCTTAGTTTTTGCTTTGAAGCATTGCTGGTTGAACAAGCCACCACCAGTTCTGTACTCAGATTTTACTCTTTCATTAACACCCTTCAGCGTTGTTTCCGACATGACGGAGCAATGACAAAGCAAATGACATGACAAAGAAAATAAGAGTGGTGCAAGAACACAGCCTTGTTTTGTTCCATTTGAGTCTGTGAATGAATTGGACACTTCCCCGCCAGATCTGACAGAAACTGTCGTCCCTTGACGGAAAGAAATTATGACATTGAACATCTTTTCTGGAACACCTAGCTTTCTAAAGACAACTCAAAGAGCATCCCTAGATACGTTGTCGAAAGCTTAAGTTAGATCTACAAAAGTGACGAATAGGTCTCGGTTGTACTCACGAGCCTTTTCCTGCATCTGACTTAGGAGTTTATCATAGATAGAGACACCTCTTTGATTTATTAACACACACACACACACACACGTCTGTGTGTGTGTGTGTGTATGTGTAAATAGGCGTAGGAGTGACTGTGTGGTAAGTAGCTTGCTTACCAACCACATGGTTCTGGGTTCAGTCCCACTGCGTGGCACCTTGGGCAAGTGTGTTCTACTATAGCCTCGGGCCGACCAAAGCCTTGTGAGCAGATTTGGTAGACGGAAACTGAAAGAAGCCCGTCGTATATATGTGTATATATATATATAT
>NC_069002.1:28180903-28188661 GCF_001194135.2 Octopus bimaculoides | reverse complement strand
AGAATAAGAACTAGGCTTACAAAGAATAAGTTATGGGGTCGATTTGCTCGACTAAAGGCGGTGCTCCAGCATGGCCGCAGTCAAATAACTGAAACAAGTAAAAGAGTATATATATATATATATATATATATATATATATGCATATATATATGTACGTACTGTGTGTATGTGTGTACGTGTAGAGATGTATATATGAGCGTAGTGATGCGTGCATGAGTATATTTGCGTATGTATGTGCTTGTATACACAAACAAAGTGTAATAGTTTGACGCTGAGAGAAAGTTGAAGAATCTTTAACGTTTCGAGCCTATGCTCTCCTAAGGAAAGGAATGAAGGAAGAAAACTGATTTAGAGAAGCAAAAAATCGTAGGGAACAGAAACTGGGTGGATTATCGGTTGCACATTTTGAATTTATTCTGTGCATTTTATCTGAAACCTGTATTTCACGTCAAACGCTCAGAGGAGTCTTTTGCTTAAAGAACAGAGCGTACCGTCGAACCTGAGTATCGAAATAAAGACCTTACAATCGTGACTCCAATAGCTTAACCACAAGGTGTTATTTATATGAAACTTAAGTGAAATGAGAACGGAACAACGACTTAATGATGTTGAACGCTGAAGTAAATAAAATAATATTTAAAAAAATAAATATTAGCTTCAAAGTGTTAAAGAGGTCTATGCTTTCTGATCAAGTGATATGTTTACGTTCTATTAATCTTTGCATTGACTTATGTTTTTTTTGGGGGGGGGGTTGTGTGTGTGTGTATGTTTTGTTATATTTTTGGCTTTAAATTTCTTGATTAAATTTGAGAAATTTAAAACATCTGAAGTACTTTAATAATGAGCTTATCCATTTCTGTGTAATATTAACCAATTTTTCCTCCTTTCATTATGGAAAATAACATAGCCGGAAACCAGAGCATTTCAAAATGTAAATAGGTAGAGATTATTTTAAAAGTTAAACTAATGGATGAGACACGAGGATAGATCTTCAGAAACGAACTTGTATCACAGCAAAATTCCCCAGCAAAGAAAGACTGCCAAAGTAAAAGAAATGAATTAATGATGTTGGAAAGATTGAAAAGATAGGAATAAAGTTAGTTTAAATAGGAAAGAAGATATGACTTCGAAGTATTGTTAGAATCGCAGAGAGGGTAAAAAAATTTTAGAGAACGATTTCGCAGTGAAAAATCACTGAAAAGTTAACGTAAAGAAAAGAGAGAGCGAGTAACAGACAGAAAGAGAGAAAGAGAGGGCAAGAATAGGAGAAGGAGGAGAGAGAATATAAGATAGAAATTGAAGGAAGAATTATTCTTCCTAAGAACAAAATGGAAAAGACCAAAGAAGAAGAAAAAAAAAAGGAAAAGGCTAAGAGAATTATTTTAGTGTTTTACTAAGAAATTATATTTTCTGAAGACAGAACCAGAAATTAAGAATCATAAGAATTATGCACATACACATGCATGTGCACGCGTACGCATACACGCACACACAGACGAGCACACAAACAGACGAGCACACACACACACACACACGCACACACACGCGTGCGCACACACATATATACACACACAGAAAGGCATACACACATACACACATATGTATTTATGAATGTATGTATTTGTGTGTATGTATCTTTATATATATATATACATATATATGAATATATATATATATATATGAATATATATATATATATATATATATATATATATATATATATATATATATATATATATATATATATACATACATACATAAATGCTTGCATGTATTATATACATATGTGTGTGTCTGTGTCTGTACACATATGTAGCTATACCTATATCTGTCTATCTGTCAATAGATAAATAGATAGAGAACTAATATAGATGTGCGTGTGTGTATATATGTATAAGTATATGTGCATACATGTGTATATGTGTACATGTGTGTGTATGTGCGTGTGTGAGTGCTTTACTAGTGGGTTAATTTCTGAAGGGCAAATTTCATTTCTGAAAAGCGATCGGAAGTTATTATCTAAAAATGGACGATAGTTTTTCTTTGAACAGATAAGAAGTTTCCTCCAAGTCATTGAATCGATATTTATAATCCTCTGTTGTCATCATATAATCTTAGATCTTAACTGCAGTTATATACTGCGGACTGGTCAATAAACGGAACGCTAAGAAATCGTCCTGGTTTTCAGCTTAAAAATACTAATAACATTCCTTCTCCTACTCCGCCAGTCCTTCACGGCGAATTTATTATGACTTTGGTTTCCTCGTCTTGTGGTTGTTGTTGCTCTTCCTTTCCTCTTCCTGCTCCTCCTCCATCCTATTCTTATTCATATTCTTCTCTTCCGCCTTTCTTCTTCTTCTTCTTCTTCTTCTTCTTCGGGAGTAGATTGCAGTAATGGTGCGTGTCGTCTTCCTATTCGTGTTAGTCCTGTGTTTCCGCGGTTTTAAGCAATATCAATGAGGATTCCGAAATGTCAATCTGTATAGCGGAACTGGAACTTTTAGTCTCACAAAGATGTGTCCATCTATCTGTTTAATAGCAGATATAGTTCAATTAAACAATCTTGGATGCATACACAAGTACTTAAAACGGGTGAATGGATATGACGTCATCATTTCGCTGCTTCACAAAACGTGAGTTCATATTAAGTCCGTGGCGACGAAGTATTTGTCCTACAAAGGAAGCAACAATTATCACTCACCTCATTTCACTAACAATTGAGTAACTGAAGCCTAATAGAGACAATAATTTGAAAACTGAGCCAGGGATGAACTGCTGGGTTGGCAGATAAATTCGTTCGTTTTTACTCCGAAATGTATGCATCCCACCACTGTCTGGCTAGATGCTGCAGTGAGCTGACTCGGTGGACATACAGTAATCACGCGCCATATCGCAGTTCACTTATCGCGGTTTATTATTTCAGCTTACGTCGATTCCTCCGTGGTGGTGTTTTGCATTTATAATAAAAAAATATATGCACAGGAGTGGCTGTGTGGTAAGTAGCTTGCTTACCAGCCACATGGTTCCTGGTTCAGTCCCACTGCGTGGCACCTTGGGCAAGTGTCTTCTACTATAGCCTCGGGCCGACCAAAGCCTTGTGAGTGGATTTGGTAGATGGAAACTGAAAGAAGCCCGTCGTATATATGTATATATATGTGTGTGTGTGTGTGTGTGTGTGTGTGTGTGTGTGTGTGTGTGTGTTTCCCCAACATCGCTTGACAACCGATGCTGGTGTGTTTACGTTCCCGTAACTTAGCGCTTCGGCAAAAGAGACCGATAGAATAAGTACTAGGCTTACAAAGAATAAGTCCTGGGGTCGATTTGCTCGACTAAAGGCGGTGCTCCATCATGGCCGCAGTCAAATGACTGAAACAAGTAAAAGAGTAAAGAGTAAATTATAAAACTAATAAAAACCAAAATTTACAGTACAGTAGTTTCTACTTCGCGGATTTTCACCCATCGCGGGGTGTTTTGGAACGTAACATCTGCGATAGTCGAAGGATTACTGTACACCTATTTGTCTACAACAAGAACTTTTCTTCATGACAAAATACAGTGAATGGCTTTCTTACGAGTTCAAATATGCCTTAAGCATGTTTGAACAGTTTGAAGGTTTGTTTTTATACACTTCACTGCTTAGCGCTATCACTCCGTGTTTTATTTGAGGTGAGCCGCTGAATAGCACAACATGTCATTGAAGGACGCCGGGAATATTATAAGAGAGATTTGTCTCTGATGTCAGTTCGCAGCGTCTGCTGCAGAAGAGGAGATAACTGCTCCGAAAAGCATGCATCCAACAGTCATGTTAGAGGGCGCTGTGAACTGACTCGGTGTATTTACCAGTGGTGGTTGTTGTTGTATTTGTGGAGGTGCAATGGCCCAGTGGTTAGGGCAGCGGACTCGCGGTCGGAGGATCGCGGTTTCGGTTCCCAGACCGGGCGTTGTGAGTGTTTATTGAGCGAAAACACCTAAGCTCCACGAGGCTCCGGCAGGGGGTGGTGGCGACCCCTGTTGTACTCCTTCGCCCTAACTTTCTCTCACTCTTTCTTCCTGTTTCTTGAGTAACGCTGCGATGGACTGGCGACCTATCCAGCTGGGGGGAACACATACGCCATAGAAACCGAGAAACCGGGTACATGAGCCTGGCTAGGCTTTGAAAGGGCGAAGAAAAGAAGAAAAGGTTGTTGTACTGGGTATGCTGCCACACCCATTACCTTCAAATTTCAAGCAGGGGTATAGCAAAAGTTTTCCATTATGATTTGTGGTTAAATTAATGAGTAAGGTTAATGTTTATAATGAATTTGGCAATGTTAATAAGTGTGCAGCGCACACCTAGCCCCCCCACCCCTGGAATATACGCCCCGGGTGTTTACAGTTATTTTATACATCAACAAATTTTCTTCATGACAAAATACATGCTAGTAGCTTTAGTAAAATAATGAAAGCACTATAGAAGAGAGCCAAAATTCGGTCAAGTTTTTGACTCAATTAAAAACCCTGGTTCTAACAAATTATTTTTTTTTTTAAATCAGATATTACAACACTTATAACTAGAATACTTTCTCGCATTTTAAACTCAAGTAATGTAAAAAAAACAGCCATGTCGTAAAAGCAAAAGTGTTACAGACAAAAGATATAATGGAAACATTAATAGAATATTATCATGATGTGTGTGTGTGTGTGTGTGTGTGTGTGTGTTTTACTCTACTTCAATTAATCTGAAGTTTCAACATAAAAAATGGCCAATATTTCTCTAAATGTAACATTAACAGTAATATTGTTCAATTCTTCAATCTCCAAAGTATACAAAGCCATTAACATTAATTTCTCCACTGAATTATACTCGGAAATTTGTGAAAATAGGAAAATGAGAAAAAAACTGTGTGGAATCCGAAACTTTGAAGTGTTAAATAAAGGTTGTCTACAGATTGGAATAGTTAACATACCTGACATAGAACATAATGTATTATTTTGGTGGGTATACGGTAAGATCATGAGCTGGCCTAATCGTTATCATCTCTCAGCAGCGTTTCTTTCGGATTTTATTTTGTGAGTTCAAATTCTGCCAAGGTCAACTTTGCCTTTCATCCATCCAGGGTCGATGAAATAAGCATCAGTTGCACACTGGGGTCGATATAATCAACCAGCCTCCTCCCCCAAAAAATTTCATGCCTAAAGCTTATTGTAGAAAGAATTATTTTGGTGAGCATAAGGCAGTGAGCTGGCAGAATTGTTAGCACGCCTGGCGAAGTACTTAGTGGTATTTCGTCTGTCTTTACGTTGTGAGTTCAAATTCCGCCGAGGTCGACTTTGCCTTTTACCCTTTCAGGGTCGATAAATTAAGTACCAGTTGCATACTGGGGTCGATCTAATCAACTGGGCCCCTCCCAAAAATTTCGGGCCTTGTCCCTAGAGTAGAAAACAATCGATAACACACCGGACGAAATGCGGCAAAGCATTTCTGGATGATGTGTTCTGGAGCGAAACACTTTGTTTTACGTTGCTCCAGTCCACTCAGCTGTAATGAGTAACCATGCGACGGGCTGGCTTCCCGTTCAGTGGGATGTGATCTCGGTCGCTTTTACGCTATGGAAACCGGATAGCCAACTCTATGAGTCATAAGACTCAAAGCAATACGTATTTATTATAGTAGAATTTGTTGTCAAGACATTAAACTGCATCCTGTAAGGAGACTCCAGCTTGGTGGCGTTCAGAAATTTAGGAAATCACCACTATTCCTGGATCTGCTCTGGCCCGGGGAAGTAGTACTTGTCAAGGGCCCTATTTGTGAGTCAAGCAGTAGAAGCTGGTCCTGTGGCTAAGGCGAAGAGGACTCGGAGGAGGGCTGGTCTGTAGACGTGTCACGCAAGTCCATCAGCATGCAGCCATACTCTCTTGTCACGTGATCCAGTCTCCCTACCTAAGACTTACTCTATGTCCCCAAGGTAGGTTCCTAATAAATTTATATTATACTCTGCACGAGTATAGAGTAACTCATCAGATTAATATAAAATTGTTTTTATTATAACCGAACTATATATATATATATATATCCTATAAATAATTATTTCTACACTAGGCACAAGGCCTTGAAAATTATTTGGGGAAGTAGGCTAGACGATTACATCGACCCCAGCGTGTAACAGTACTTATTTCATCGACTCCGAAAGGATAAAAAGCAAAGTTGCCCTCGGTAGAATTTGACCTCAGAACGTAAAGACAGACGAAATATCGCTAAGCATTTCACCCGGCGTGCTAACGTTTCTGCTAGCTCACCGCCTTAAAATAGTTCAATAACGGGGCATATAAAACCCTCGGAAAAAAAAATGAATGGGAATCAAACCCACACCACTGAGGTTCGCGATAAATGTACTAACTGATTACACCAACCCACCCACTGCGCCTTTTTAGATTTAAGAGCTATAACTTCATAATATTTATTTGTTTAAAAACAACACTATGAAATTATAGCTTGTAAATCTAATGGGGTGGAGTGAGTGAGTAAGGTATGGTAGGGTAATCGGTCGGCACACTTATCGCGAACATAGAAGATGTGGCTTCAATCCCAAGCGAACTAACAACCACTTTTTTTCTCTGTCGAGTACTTACAGACTGTTTTCTTTAACTAATACATGGTAATTGCTTTTTAAGCTTATAATTATTACCATTATTTACAGAATCAAAGGCGGCAAGCTAGCAGAAATGTTTAACGGCATTTCATCCGTTTTTGCATTCTGAGTTCAAATCCCACCGAGGTCGAATTTGCTTTTCATCCTTTCGGGGACGATAAAATAAGAACCAGTTTCCTACTAGAATCCATGTGATCGACTTGCCTCCTCCTCACACATTTCAGGCTTTGTGTCTATAGTAAAAAGGTTAATTCACAGAACTGTCACTCGTCCTCCCTTCTCCATTTAACGCAAAGACGTTTATATATGAATGTGTGTATGTTGATGTATGTGTGTGTGTGTGTGTGTGTATCACATAACCGGGTCGTCGGCGACAAAACCGACAACCCAGCAATCTTGCTTGGTGAGGAGGAGGATTGTTGGATACATTGCGGGATGAAAAAAAACAGTCCTGCCAAAGGGCGCAGGAACTCATGCGAGTCACCGGTCATCCAATTGAGGTCTGCTGTTTATCAGTTTCGTGGCATACTTGCACCAACTATGGCTATGGACAATACCAAAACGTGTGAATGGTCCCACACAATGACCTGTGTGGGATGTTCAAGAGATTTGTTTATCCCACTTTTTATGAAGATCATCCTGAAAGGGGTAAAGAAATGGCAGAAAGAAAGTAAAATTCTTTGGCCGCCATACCGTCATCATATATACCAGCATATATATATATAGGCATGGCAGTGTGGTAAAAACCTTGCTTCCCAACCACACGGTTCCGGGTTCTGTCTCACTGCGTGGCACCTTGGGCAAGTGTCTTCTATAGCCTCGGACTGACCAAAGCCTTGCGAGTGGATTTGGTAGACGGAAACTGAAAGAAGCCCGTCGTATATATGTGTGTGTGTGTGTGTGTGTGCGTGTGTGTGTATGCATACCATCTTCATATCACCATCCAAAATATGTACATGACTGGCTTCCGCACATTTTCCGTCTGCCAAATTCACTCAGAAGGCATTGGACGGCCCGAAGCTATAGCAGAGGACATTTCTCTAATGTGGCGCGCGATGGGACTGAACACAAATCTACGTGGTCATAAAACGTGCTTCTTAACCGCACAGCCATGTCTGCGCCCGTTTTT
>NC_069002.1:28176327-28180604 GCF_001194135.2 Octopus bimaculoides | reverse complement strand
CAATTCTTATCAGTACAAAAAAAAAAAATTCTTTTTTACCTTTTACTGGTTTCAGTCGTTGGACTGCGGCCACGCTGGGGTACCGCCTTGAAGGGTTTTAGTCGAACAAATCGGTCCCAGCTCTCATTATGGTATTTTTTTAAACCTGGTACTTATTCTATCTGTCACTTTCGCCGAACTGCTACGTTAAGGTGGAGGGTAAACAAGCCAACACCGGTTGTCAAGCAGGAGGGGGACAGGCATAAACCCAAAGACACACACACACACACACATATATATATATATATATATATATATAGACATACATACACACATGAATGCATGCATACACATATCCTAAATATCAATAAATATGTGTGAAATTTGATTGGCGACTGCTAGTGCTGCCATCTACGGTTGCTTTCAAAGAAGCAGAAAGAAAGGGAGTTTGCTAAGAAATAGAAGAGAGAAATTTCCCTCAGGGGAAGAGAAACGCGCAGGGCTTTTTTCTTTCTTTCTTTCTTTCTTTTTGTTGTCTTTCTAAGGGTGAGAGGAAGAACATATGACAGAATATTTCCATATAATTCATGTTTTTTTTTTCTCGTTTTGGATATCCTAGTAGCTGGCTGTAGGTAACGTTATTTCGCACTTATTGGAGCTTATCAATGCAATGCAACTTGGGATCCTGAAACTAGATGGTCTATGTTCATTTAAAACATTTACGAATTATATATACAAACATATCGTCAGCCACCAAGGGACATGCTCAACTGGTTTAGGTCAAGCAACTGACAAGCAAATCTGTAGTATTGAGCAGAATATTTGCTGTAACCCATCTTTTATACCAAGACAAAACTATATACATGATAACACCTCCAATCAGTTAAAATAAGAAGCCATGAAAACCACTGTCTGGTACTGCATCAAAGCATTTATTATTATTATTATTATTCAGTAATCCTATTTTGTTTTTTATTACGTGTTTTTACTGCACTACCGAGCGCAGCTCTGTGTGCCTTGGGTATGTGCTGTGGTTTGTTATGGTACTCTTATTTTCATAGTATTTTACGTGGGATGTGTGCGGTGCCTAGTAGTGCTATTTTCTGTGTTATATATACTTGTAAGTCCTGGGGTTTTTGTTATGTATTTGTCTGAATGTTCTTTTATCATACCTAATGCGCCTATTATAATAAGAATTGTTTCTGGTTTTAGGCTCCACATTCGAGTTACCTCTATTTTAAGATCTTTGTATTTTGAAAGTTTCTCCGTTTCTTTTGGAGAAACGTTGTCATCTATTGGTATTATTATTATTATTATTACTACTATTTTCCCGAACTTATTCGCCTTGTTTGATAGCTCTTCATGTAGACTCGATTACCGTTTTCTCTACAAACTTCATACAAACCCCCCTTCGGGTTTGAATGTGGGATCTCTGGTCGTATTTCCATGCTGCTTATCACAGTAGGGTTACTTAGGATAAAATTAACAATATGTTTCAGCTCGCCATGGCACCTTGCCATCTGTTTTGTGTGTGGCATTCAGAATTGAACCATCGTTTAACACACACCTGTGAAATTTGACTCGCGACTGTTAGTGCTGTCATCTACGGCTGCTTTCAGAGTAAGAGGTGGAGAGAAAGAAAGTTTGCTAAGAAATAGAAGAGCGGAAGAAATTTCCCTTAAGAGGAGAGAACCGCTCAGGGCTTTTTTTCTCTTTTGCTTTATTATTATGCGATGTCTTTTTCTTATGACTTAGAAGATATATAAAAGAACATTTCCATAGAGTTAATTTTTTTCTCGTTTTGGATGTCCTAGTAGCTGCAGATAACGTTATTTCGCACTTATTGGAGGTTATCATATATATAAAATAGGCTTCCACAGTTTCCGTCTATCAAACACACACACACACAAGGATTTGGTCAGTCTGGGGCTATAGTACAAGGCATTTGCCCAAGGTGCCACGCAGTTGGACTGAACCCGAAACTATGTGGTTGGGAAACAAACTTCTTACCACATAACCATCCGTGCGACTATACCGTATAGAAGACACAATTGTCTCACCTGTCAGCAGATGAAAAAATGTGCTTTCTTGCAGCTCTAAGGGTTTTTAACTTTTATTTCTAGCAATATAGGTGCTACCCAGCACCCTCAGTCGCAATTAGTGACAACTAAATTCTTTATTTTTGGTATCATATTGCACATAGCTGCCTTTGCTATTTTATAATTTTCACAATTAGCATTTCACAAACCAGCCATTAATTTGTATGTGAAATATATATATAGTCTGGATTTAGCCAAACCATTCAGCGATGGAGCAGTTACTACTGACCAGCCTATTAGTTTTCATATACAATGGGCTAACACAGTTTCTCTCTTCAAAATTCATTCAAAAGGTACTTGCCGGTCAGGGGTAAGAAGATACTTGTGCAAAGCTCCCGCACAATAAGGGTCTGAACCAGAAACCGCATGGAAGCAATGCAATCATCTTAACCACACAGCCCTGCACACACTTCGAGCATGCTTTGCCGACAAAATTACGCGTCGATGTATTTATGACTGCATGATTGGTTAAAATATCTGAGTAACGTTCTTGATTTAATTGCAGGATTCGCTTAGTTTAGTTTATATTTCGTAAACGTTTCTTGCTTCTATAATAGACTAAAATCTTTTTTTTTATTTTTTACCAATATAACTATTTCTTTCGTGTACTCAAAACAATTTTGTTCTTACTTTTCATTTCAGAAGTGGAATATATATATATATATATATATATATATATACACACACACATTTTTCCTAGTTTCTACTCAATTTTGTCACGATAACAATTTCTCCATAAAATAAATTGATTCCTTATCAATATAAAAAAGAAACTTCGCTTCTTAACGATAAGAAATGCAAGTCAATACGAATCCACATATGTAATCATCCAAATGCGTTTAGGAAAGTTGAGGTGTATGAATATATATATTTAGCGTTTTCAGCATTAACGCGTTCATTAATGATTATACACGAGTCAGTCTTTGTAAGCAATATACATACATGGGAAGCACGATACATAATATACATACATAGGAAGGCGGCGAGCTGGCAGGATTGATATCATGTCGGGAACAATGCTTAGCAGTATTTCGTTCGTCTTTACGTTCTGAGTTCGAATTTCCGCCGAGGTCGACTTTGCCTTTCTTCCTTTCGGGGTCGATAGATTAAATACCAGTGATGGACTGGGGTCGGTGTTTCGACATACACCTCTTCCCCGGCATTGCTGGCCTTGTGTCGAAATATGAAGCCAATATACAGACGTAGCCGCAGGCATGTCTGTGTGATTAAGAAGATCACTTGGAAACTACGAGGTTTCGGGTGTTCAGTTCCACTGTCCGGCATCTTAGGCAAGTGTCTTCTACTGTAGCACCGAGCCAACCAATGCCTTATCAGTGAATTTAGAAGATGGAAACCTTGTGGAAGTCCACCGTGTGTGTGTGTGTGTGTTTGTCCCCACCACTGTTTCACCAGCGGTGTTGGTGTGTTTACGTCCCTGTGAGCTAGCGGTTCAGCAAAAGAGAATGGTAGAATACTTATAGCTTTAAAAAAATAAGTACTGAGGTCAGTATGAAACAAGTAAAAGATAAAATATATATATGTATACATATGGCTGTGTGGTTAGAAGCTTGCTTCCCAACCACATGGTTCAGGGTTCAGTCCCACTGCGTAGTACCTTGGGCAAATGTCTTCTACTATAGCCTCGGGCTGACCAAAGCCTTGCGAGTAGATTTGGTTGACGGAAACTGGAAGATACCTGTCGTGTATGTATGTATATATATATATATATATATAAGATACAGAGATAATTTATTCTCAAACGCATGATAATGCTACTTCAATAGCATGAACAGAATAAATTATCCATATATTGCAGAAAAATTCGTTACAGGCCAGCCAAGAGACTCGAACTCACATCCCTGTGATTACGCGTCAAGTGCTTTACCTCTAAGCTAAACTGCCCAGTAATGAAGTTCTGCAATTTTAGGATTTATAAATCTAGCTTTATAAGACGCTAACGTTAAGTTCAACTTACGATGAAAGCATTGATTTTTTCTGCAATATATGGATAGTTCATCCTATTCATGCCATCGTATTAGCATTATCATGTGTTTGAGAATAAATTATTTCTGTATCTTCCAATGCATCTCAACGCTTCTAAAGCAAACTTTATTTGTTTACTTTCATTGTAAGTTGAATGTGTGTGTGTGTGTGTGTGTGTGTGTGTGTGTGTGTGTGTGTGTGTGTGTGTGTGTGTGT
>NC_069002.1:28173908-28176197 GCF_001194135.2 Octopus bimaculoides | reverse complement strand
CACGTGTGTGTGTGTGTGTCTGTTTCTGTGATTTTCGACCCAAACCGCTCGACAACCGGTTTTAGCTTCTATACGTTCCCGTAACTTAACATTTCGGCAAAAGAGCCCGATAGAATATAAGTACCACCGATTTTTTCAAACAAGCCCATCAAAGTGATGCTGCAGTATGGCTGCAGACCAATGACTGACAAAAATATATAAGATATAAAACGTATATAAAATTACTAAACTATATTATAGTCATTATTATTATTATTATTATTATTATTATTATTATTATTATTATTAAGGCGGTGAGCTGGCAGAATCGTTAGCACGTTGGACGAAAGGCTTAGCGGTATTTCGCCCGTCGATACGTTCTGAGTTCAAATTTCACCGAGGTCGACTTTGCCGTTCTTCCTTTCGGGGTCGATAAAATAAATACCAGTTGAACAACTGAGCTCGATGTAATCAACTCGTCTCCACCCAACCCAACAAGCTGCCCTTGTGGAAAAAAATTTGAAATAATTATTAAAGAGAACAAAACTAACCCACTGAATAAGGTTGAAGAAACTGGTACTCCGTCGGTTACGACGATGAGGGCTCCTGTTGATTCGATCAACGCAACAGCCTGCTCGTGAAATTAACGTGCAATCGGCTGAGAAACTCAGCAGACACGCGGAGTATCCTTAACGTAGTTCCCAGGGGAAATTCAGTGTGACACAGAATGTGACAAAGCCGCCCCCCCCCCACCTTTGAATTACACGTGTCACTCATATTTGCCAGCTGGGTGGACTGAAGCAACGTGAAATAAAGTGTTTTGCTAAAGAGACACAACGCGCCGCCGGGAATCGAACTCATGACCGTGAGCCGAATGTTTATGGCATCTGAAGACACTCGGTTTTTATATAAACTAATATAACTCGCAGTCTTATAATTCAGCGTCCGTCTGGTTTTGGTATACAGTCTTACTTTTTATCTATTTTATATTTTCTTCGACAAAAGCTAACTTCTAAGAATTATATATTTATTATTTTCTCCCCAGTGATTCAAAATAAAATATATAAAAAAAAAAGCCAACTACGTTTTTTTCTTCTTATTCTTTCTCAATAATTTCTATACTCTCAGGCATTCTGACGAGAGAAGAAAAAAAATACTGTTTTGCACCTAAGTTATTTTAATCTTATATTTTTTAACACTAATAAACAACAAGACTAATAATAGACTTGAAGACTAACAAACATAGCTCGGGGTACTGGAAAATAAAATACATCTTTTCCGACACGGATGGGTTTCGCAGAACGAATTAATGAATTAATTAAGCGGGAGTTTTATGGGTGCAATTATTAATAATGACGGTAGTGAGAAGTCTAGGTGAAAAGGAAAATTAAAGCAGAATCTCTTGGTTTTAGAACAGGTAAATCAATAGAGAACAGTATATGACAGGAGGAACTAGTCAATAAGGAGTGGATGACAGGAGGAATTAGTCAATAAGCAGACAATGACAGGAAGAACTAATCAATAAGCTGTGGATGACGAGGAACTAGTCAATAAGCGGTAGATGACAGGAAGAATTAGTCAATAAGCGGTAGATGATAGGAGGAACTAGTCAATAAGCGATTGTTTATTGACCGTCACCTATCGCTTATTGACCGTCATCTATCGCTTATTGACCGTCATCTATCGCTTATTGACCGTCATCTATCGTTCATTGACCGTCATCTATTGTTTATTGACTAGCTCCTCCAGTATAACGACTTCTGTTACGTGATCAATTTAAATTGGCACCTGTTGGAACTGTTTCCCATCAGACACTCATTCCGCTAAGGTTAAAATATCCGGAAAATCTGGACACACTATCCGATGGTCCAGAATATATTTAATTTTTTATCTATTTATCCAAATCTATTAATTCATTATCTATTTGTTCTTTTCTACTCTAGGCACAAGGCCCGAAACTTTTGGGGGTATGGAACCAGTCAATTACATCGACCCCGGCACGCAACTGGTACTTAATTTATCGACCCCGAAAGGATGAAAGGCAAAGTCGACCTCGGCGGAATTTGAACTCAGAACGTAAAGACAGACGAAATCCCGCTAAGCATTTCACCCGGCGTGCTAACGTTTCTGCCAGCTCGCAGCCTTCATTATTTATTTATTAATGTTTTTACTGTGATCCCTCGCCATATCGCGGTTCACCTATCGCGGTTTATTATTTAAATTTATGTCGATTCCTCCGTGGTTTGGCTTTGCATTTATAATAAAATATATACAAATTATAAAAATACTTTCAAAAAAATATACAGTACT
>NC_069002.1:28173082-28173568 GCF_001194135.2 Octopus bimaculoides | reverse complement strand
TAGTACTTACTCTGACGGTTTATTTTGAAGTGATAATTTATGGGAATGTAAACAAACCAATACCGGTTGTCGGGTGGTGGAGGAATAAACACAAATACACACACACATTCACACACCATCACATACGCACACGTATGTATATATATATATATATATATATATATATATATATAAAACGAGCTTCTACACAGTTTCTGTCTACCACGTTCACTCACAAAGAATTGGTTAGTCGGGAGCTATAGTAAAAATCACTTGTCCAAGGTGCCACACAGCAGGATTGAACCTGAAACCACAAGATTGCAAGGCCGTACACGCGCCTAACCATGCTTGCGCCAATATGAAGTTGAAATGTATTTCTTGTGTTACTTCACCACATCCCGTTTGGAGAAGATAGAACTCGAATTAGCGAAAAAAAAAAAAAAATAATAATAATAATAATATATTTGTAATGTAACACCATGGCTACTTCCAGCAAAAGTGATTACC
>NC_069002.1:28168816-28172563 GCF_001194135.2 Octopus bimaculoides | reverse complement strand
TATAAGAAATACTTAATTCTTTCAGGCAAATTCATTTATAAACAAATAGATCAGTAATAATAATTATTATTATTATTGTTGTTATTCTGAAAGACTTTCGGATAGTTCTTAATTACCGGTTATTCTTTACTTGAAAGCAGGCAATAACAAAGGTTTCAAGTAGTACCTTCTCCTGTGACTCAAAGAGACAATACTCTCCTTAGAATGCGACCTGTACCCAAAAATGCTGTCTTCTGGATCATCTCGACCCTGATAGTAGCTCCAATATTCTTAATATGTTAAGGCAGCGAGCTGGCAGAAACGTTAGCACGCCGGACGAAATGCTTAGCAGTATTTCGTCTGCCGCTACGTTCTGAGTTCAAATTACGACGAGGTCGACTTTGCCTTTTATCCTTTCGGGGTCGATTAAATAAGTACCAGTTACGCACTGGGGTCGATATAATCGACTTAATCCGTTTGTCTGTAGTTGTTTGTCCCCTCTGTGTGTAGCTCCTTGTGGGCAGTAAAGAAATAAGAAACGTTAGCACGCCGGGCGAAACGCTTAGGGGTATTTCATATGTCTTTACGTTCTGAGTTCAAATTCCACTGAGATCGACTTTGCCTTTCATCCTTTCGGGGGTCGATAAATTAAGTACCAGTTGCATCCTGGGGTCGATCTGAACGACTGGCTCCCTCCCCCAAAATTTCGGGCCTTGTGCCTAGAGTAAAAAAGAATATTAATGCTTTTAAAAGCCCTTGGAAGCTGCTCCTAATGCTCCAGTTACCACCGGTATAGCCATTACTTCTTTATGTCCCATAACTTTCCTATCTCGTCCCGCAGTGGCTGGTATTTCTCAATCTTTTCTTTTTCCTTAATACAACACATACATTTCAACTGATAGGGTTTTTTTAAGGAAGTGGGCAGTACTTATCAGCACAATATTTTCGATTTCTCTGAGACATCGTTCTCCTGGGATATTACCTAGATGTTTCTGACATCCCTTTCTTTTACCTAGGGCACCCACAATAACAGGAACAGTTCCCGCTTTAAGGTGCTACATGTTTTGTATTTCAATTTCCAGGTCCTTATATATACTTAATTTGTCAGATTTCTTTACGGATATATTTTTTTATCAGTTGGAACACTTACATTTATTAGTCTACAAGTATTTTCTTCCCTGTCTTTAATGACTATGTCTGGTCGATTAGCCTGGATCGTTCTGTCGGTGTTGACTGGAAAATCCCAGAGGATAGTGACATTTTTACCTTCAACGATTGGCTCAGGATGATGTTCATACCAGAAAGTAGGAGTACTGATTTTGTAGAGTTTACATATTTTCCAATGTAAATACTGTCCTACCCTATCGTATTTGTATTCGTTTGGTGTCAGCATAGGACATCCTGAGACGATATGGTCTATTGTTTCATCAAATGTGTCGCAGAATCTGCATTTAGGGCCAGAACCGTTTTGAAGAATATTAGCCTGGTAGATTTGGTAAGCAAGCTTTGATTTTCTGCTGCCAACACGAAACCTTCAGTCTTTCAGGCTTGTTTATCATTTCCTTCGGCTTTATTATTTTCCTCGGCCACTGATGGCTTGTTGCTTGGTCTACATCAGCATTTCGGCTTCGAAGTATATACTGTACATGCAGAGGCTTCTGGTTCCACCGATCTTCAATTTGTTTCTGCCCGTTCTTTTTCGCAGTCTTTGATCCATTTTGCGTTTTTGTGGCAGTGGTTTCATGTTCTTCATCTAATTCAGCGTTGTTATCATTATTATCATTATTATTATTATTATTATTATTATGCTAGTGTGTGCTTATTTAGTTGGCAGGTATTTTATCTTGGGGTTTTGTGACAACAAGTCTCCTCAAATTTCAAGAATTTTCCTTGGTGCTCTTGTAGAATATATGATGGAACTTTTCTGCAGTTGGACAATGCGAGTTTCAATTCCCATCTCTTTCAGTCTTCTCAGTAGCATTTTGTCTTTTGTGCCGAGTGCACTAATCGCTACAGGAATAATTGTTGCCTTGGTTTTCCACAGTCTCTTCAGTTCTCTCGTTTGCTCCTGATTGTTCTCAGTTGTTTTTTTTTCAATTTCATTGGAATCGACTCTGCTATTGTAGGGAATTGCAAAATCTATTTGTTTATTTTGTCCTCTATGATCATATCCGTTCTTCTTGCATCAATAGTATGGTCTGTCTTTGAGGAAATCTAGTTCGAGTTCATACAACTTTTCTGTTGTTTTGAAGCCAGACATTCGGATAACATCCCAATGCACTCTTTTGCCTACACAGTCAGGTCTGCTTTTATACTCCTTTTGTGCTAGTACACTGCACTCACTCAAAAGGTGACTGATACTTCTGTCTCCTTTCCTGCAGATTCTACATTTGCTGTCTGACTGGGTGTTGTCGATCCTTGTCTTTATCAGGTTCGTTCTAAGGGCTTGTTCCTGAGATATTATAATTAGCGTTTCTGTCTCTTTACATCCGATATTCCCGGTGTTTTGCATGAATTGGCCATATAGTTCCATTTCTTGCCATCAGCTGGCTCTGTGTTCTTTCTTTCCTTTTCAATTCTCCTTCTGTTTCAGTCATTTTTCTTTTTTTTGTGTGTGTATTTCTGACAGCCGACAGCCTTCTTTCTTTACTCCGCACAACATTTTTCAGGTCCAGTAATCTTCTGCTCCCCTCTTTTCTTGCTAGGTAGAGTCAGTCAGTATTGCTTTTAGGGTGGGTTGCGTTGTGCATTGTGAACAGCTTTCTAGTTCTTCTGTCCAAGTTCTGTAGCTTGACCTATGTCCATTTCAGAAAGGGAGAAGAGCATCTCAATACGGACATAGCCCATGTATTTATGGAATTAATGATGTCCCCGCCATTTAATTTCATTTCCAGCACCTTCCTAATTTTCTCTTGTATTCTTTAGACTTTCGCTCTCATTTCTTCTTTCATAATCCTATCATCTTGCAGCATTCATAAATATCTGTACCCCTCATTATTCCACAATGATCTAATGATGTTACCTTGGGGTAATTTTATGTACCAGAATTTACCATACAGCCCCCATTCATAATTACTTCAGCGCATTAATTACCCTCAAACTGCATTCCAGTGTCTTTATTGAATACGCTCATTGTTTGGATCAAAGGGATTAGGTCTGTCTCTTTTTTGTGTACAGCTTGAGGACATCCATATAAAGCAGGCGATTTAATTTCATCTTGGATTTGGTAAACTCATAAGCAGGCCTAATTTTTTTAGTATACTTGTCAGCGGGTTCAGAACAATGACGAAAACTAATGGAGAGCGCGATTCTCCTTGGAAAATGTCCCTGCATATTTTCACGCTGCCTACCATATTATAGTTGTAGTTGTTGTCGTTTGTAGTGGTGGAGGTGGTGTTAAGGCGGCGAGATGGTAGAATTGTTAGAACGCCGGGCAAAATGCTGAGCAGCATTTCGTTCTTACTTACGTTCTGAGTTCAAATTCCGCCGAGGTCGACTTTGCCTTTCATCCTTTCGGGGTCGATTAAATAAGTACCAGTTGAGTACCGGCGTCGATGTGATGAACTTGCCGCCTGCCCTGAAACTGCTGGCTTTGTGCCAAAATTTTAAAGATTATTATTATTACTATTATTATTGAGTGAGAGAGTAGTGCATGCCATCAAAGTGACACTGGGGTAAAATATACGAAGCCCATTATACCCATCATGACTCCCCGTCTGATAAGGGTACACCAGGCACATGCATCACAACCATATGTGCGCGACATGG
>NC_069002.1:28167509-28168371 GCF_001194135.2 Octopus bimaculoides | reverse complement strand
TAATAATAATAATAATAATAATAATAATAATAATAATAATAATAATAATAATAATAATAATAATAATAATAATAATAATAATGCAGCGAGCTGGGAGAATCGTTAGCGCGCCGGACGAAATGCTTGGCGGTATTTCGCCTGCCACTGGGTTCTGAGTTCAAATTCCGCCGAGGTCGACTTTGACTTTCATCCTTTCGGGTTCTATAAATTAAGTACTAGTGAAACACTGGGGGTCGATGTAATCGACCAGTCCCCTTCCCTGAAATTTCAGGACTTGTGCCTATAGTAGAAAGAATTATTATTATTATTATTATTATTATTTACAAATATAAATGTATGGAGATTCTAAACAGTGTAAACACTGACGTCTTTCACAAATATTGCACGAGATTTAACCTGTAGAGTCGAGATTAAAATGAAGAAAGAACGAAAACAGCGATATAGTTAGCATCGGATTTCATAAACAAAAATATAATTGAATGAAAAAGAAACGACATTAGTAGAAATAATAATAAGAAAAAACCATATTAGAAGAATGACATACAATAACAACAATAGATATTCGGAGTTACTAAGATTAGCAAGAATTAAAAAAAAGAACATGAATGTTACAGAAGAATATTTTTGATATGACATCAGATAAGTTTTTTTTTAAGAGAGTGTTAAAACAAGAAGACAACAGAAGGAAGAAAGATAAAAATCGAAATTGAACACACAAAAGAAAGAATATGGCAAAACAAAAAAGAATTTTGTCTGAAACTATAACAGACAGACAGACAGAAATCTATAATGTTGAGGTGTAAAAAATAGATAGGTCGGTAGAGAGGGGGGAGGGAGAGATAGGGGAGGGGAGATATTGGGG
>NC_069002.1:28161828-28167268 GCF_001194135.2 Octopus bimaculoides | reverse complement strand
GGGAGAGGGGAGACAGGGGTGAGGGGAGAGGGGAGACAGGGGTGAGGGGAGAGTGGGAGAGATTGAGGTGGAGAAAGATAGATAGATAGAGAGAGAGACAGACAGACAGATAGAGAAAGAGAGAGAGAGACAGAGAGAGAGACAGACAGACAGAGAAACAGACACAGAGAGAGACAGACTGAGAGAGAGAGATAGATAGATAGATAGATAGATAGATAGATAGATAGATAGATAGATAGATAGACAGAGATAAATAGACAGAGAGATAAATAGACAGAGAGATAAATAGACAGATAGATAAATAGACAGATAGATAAATAGACAGATAGATAAATAGACAGATAGATAAATAGACAGATAGATAAATAGACAGAGAGATAAATAGACAGAGAGATAAATAGACAGAGAGATAAATAGACAGATAGATAGAGAAAGAGAGAGAGAGAGATAGACAGATAGAGAGGTAGAATACACCTACAAACATACACACACAAAGAATTCACACTTAATACCCCCCACCACCCACACACGCGCACAAACTTAACCACAGAAACACTAGCATAAACACACACACACACACACACACACACACGAACACTTGCAATCTCAAAGACTCACACACCACACACTAACACAAACACAAACACACACACACACACGTAAGCTCACATGCATACAAACACGCACGCATTGGCACTCGTACACAAACACACGCAGAAACACATACTCACTCACACACACACTATTACATAAGCATATTAGTTTCCAAGCGTAAATTATGAATTTGAACAGCAAATTCTTGGCGAATAAATTTTGATTGCAGATTGTAATTAAGTAACTAAGAAATTAAATATTATAATTAGAAAAAAATCGTTTTAGCATGTTTTTAGCAACGAAGTGTTGGTGCGATTCAGGAATTATAAGTTTGGTTTAAATGTTGATGGCATAAATATGGTGTATTTTAATATAAATTGATTCGGGTAAATTTAAATCTAGACTTGAATCATGAAACCGAAAACTGCAAGATTTAATTATGAAAATAGCTTAAACATGTTCAGTGTTAATATAAATGTTATTACAACTTGCGAATTAAAATTTGGGTTTAATTAAGCAACAAAAACAACCACAACAACAACAGCAATGATAATAATAACCCTTTCTACTAAAGGCACAAGGCCTGAAATTTGGGGGAAGAGGCGAGTCGATTACGTCCACCCCCACTGTTTCACTGGTACTTATATTATCGACCCCGAAAGAATGAAAGGCAAGGTCGACCTCGGCGGAATTTGAACTCAAAACGTAACGACAGACGAAATAATAATTATTATTATGGCGTGCACTGCTCTCTCAATAATAATCCTTTTTTCTATAGGCACAAGGCCTGAAATTTGGGGGAGGAGGATAGACGATTTCTTCGACGCCAGTACACAACTGGTACTTAATTTATTGACCAACGAAAGGATGAAAGGCAAAGTCGACCTCGGCGGAATTTGAACTCAGAACGCAAGATTCAACCACCTCGCCATGTTCATAAGGATAATCCTTTCTACTAAAGGCACAAGGCCTGAAATTTGGTGGGAGGGGACTAGTCGATTACATTGACCCCAGTGTTTCACTGGTACTTAATTTATCGACCAACGAAAGGATGAAAGGCAAAGTCGACTTCAATGGGATTTGAATTCAGAACATAAAACCAGATGAAATACCGCTAAATATTTTTTCAACGTGCTAACGATCTGCCAGCTCACCGCCTAATAATAATAATAATAATAATAATAATAATAATAATAATAATAATAATAAACAGGGTATGCGATAAGGAAGAAAGAAAAGTCGATAGATATGACAGGTTAGCTGGAAACGGTGAGTGAAAATCTTGAGAAGTAGTGGGGGAGCGTCCTAGCAACATCACACTAGATAAAGCAAATGAAATAAGAGAATTAGAAAAAAGTCAGACATACTATTACAAAATAACCACCGTAGGACTACAGAAATATCTCCTTCAGAAGCAAGGAAGACTAATACAAATAGCTACAAAACACGAATAAAACAAAAAACTTTTCAGTCTTTAAGGAAGCTGACAAATACAAAAAATTTTTTTAACTATGAAGAAAAAGAAAAAACAAACTGAAATCCAAACTAAAACTAGAACAGCAACGGATCATGATAAAACGATGGCAAGAAAAGCCCCTACATGGTAAATACTGAGTTAAACTAAACAGAAAAGAAATAGACAAAGTAAAATCTCAACAATGGCTGAAAAACTCAGGATTCAAAGCAGAGAATGAAGGATTTTTAATTGCAGCACAAGATCAAAGCCTTCCCACCGGAAATCACCAAAAACATGTAATGAAAAGAAATACAAGTAACTGCGGAATATGTGGAGATGGAGAAGAAACAATAAATCATATTGTCTCTGGCTGCCCAGTCCTGACTAAGAAGGGATATATTAACAGACACGACAGAGTTGAGGCCTATATACACTGGAAGCTGCTATGTCAACACTATGGAATAACAAGAGAGAAAAAAAAGGTATAGGCACACACCAAAAAAGGTCACAGAAAATGAGAAAGCAACCATACTCTGGGATATGCCAATACACACAGAGAAATTAAGGCCAACAGTAGCTCTCATGACTTCTGGTCTTAAATGATTGGAAGTGTTATCATGTACATTGTTTTGCCTTGGTATGATAGATAGGCTAGAGCAAATATTCTGCTATATACCATAGATTTGCTTCTCAGTTGGTTGACATTGACCAGTTGAGCATGTCCCTTGGTGGCTGACGATATGTGCATCTCATAGCCATGCGTTGAGAGGAATTCTTTGGGGTTTGAATAATTTACCTCTGGAAGCATGGGTGTTCTGTTCGACATCCTTAACCAAACCTTATTCAGGGACCTTTTGAGCGGGATGGGCTACTCGACCTGCAGAAAATTCTAACTAGGCCCCCACCTGCAAGGTCATGTGCTGTTTATCTTGTTGTGAGATCACCATGTCGGGCATATATTGTTGTGATGCATGTGCCTGGTGTACCCTTATTAGATGGATAGTCATGATGGGTATACTGGGCTTCGTATATTTTACCCCAGTGTCACATGCACTGCTTTCGAAGAAGAAGAAGAAGAAGAAGAGTGTTTCAAATTTTGCTACAAGGGTAGGAATTTTGAAGGTGTGGATAAGGCGATTACATCGACCCCGGTGTTCAACAGGTACTTATTTTATCGACCGCCGAAAAGATGAAAGGCAAAGTCGACCTCAGCAGAATTTGAACTCAGAACGTAGGACGGGCGAAATACCGCTAAGCATTTCGTCCAGCGTGCTAACGATTCTGCCAACTCGCTCCTGTAGTAGTAGTAGTAGTAGTAGTAGTAGTAGTAGTAGTAGTAGTGGTAGTGGTGGTGGTGGTGGTGGAGATGGTGTGTCGGTGGTAGTAGTTATTGACGTTTAATAATTAGCAATTAATAAAGTATGCAGCATATTTTTATGCTTGGGTAAATTTATATAGGGATATACATGTAGGAATAAACTTACAAGCAAGAAAATTATTTTTCCGCATGATTTCCGACTGGTAAGAAACTGCCTGATTGAAGCAAATTGTGGTTAAGCACAAAGTAATCAAAATCTGAAGAGTTTTGTTTAGATTGAAGATTGAACGTATCATAACGCCAAAGTTTTTGTCAGAGTCTACATTGTGTTACAAGCTGAAGGTTAGACATTTGGAGCTGAGTCAAATGGAGACTAACAACGGTGCTGTGTCTAAATAATCTATATTAGCCAATTGAATACTATAGGACACTGAAAGGTTTGTTTTGTGTATCGTGTTTTTCTAACTGTTCTGGGCTCCTTGTTTTTTTCTTATGGAATTGTCAAATATAGAAAAAATATACATTCGGTTATATTTATCTGCTCTGCAGACGACACTGCTCTGCAGACGACACTGCTCTGCAGACGACACTAAAGTAACGTCTGCTAAATTACTAAAGTAACGCCTGCTTTGCCCCCGATAACATTTTTGAGCGAATATTAAAGGTTTATATGGCGGCGAGCTGGCAGAAACGTTAGCACGTCGGGCGAAATTCTTAGCGGTATTTCGTCTGTCTTCACATTCTGGGTTCAAATTCCGTCGGGTTCGACTTTGCCTTTCATCCCTTCGGGGTCGATAAATTAAGTACCAGTTGCGTACTGGGGTCGATTTAATCGACTGGCTCCCTACCCCCCCCCAAATTTCGGGCCTTGTACCTAGAGTAGAAGAGAATATTAAAGGTTTATAAGGCGGCGAGCTGGCAGAAACGTTAGCACGCCGGGCAGAATGCTTAGCGGTATTTCGTCCATGTTCACGTTCTAAGTTCAAATGCTGTTGGGGTTGGCTTTGTCTTTCATTTTTTTAGGGTCGCTGAAATAAGTACCAGTTGAACACTGGGGTCGATGTAATCGACTTAAACCTTCCCTCAAAGTGCTGGCCTTGTGTCAAAATTTAAAATCAATATAACGGGTTTATGATTAGTCACTTTAGTATTGCTTTTTATCGACTTCGGAGGGATAAAATGCAAAACTGACCTTAGTAGGATTTGAACCCAGAACTTAGAGTTCAGGAACTATTGTCGCAATGCATTTTATCTAGCCTTATCACAATTCTGCCATTCCATCTCCTAAATAAATTGTAGAAAGCCAGTAAGTTTAAAAGGAGGGACTAGTCAATTATGTCGACCCTCATTATTTTACTGGTATTTTATTTTATCGATTTTGGATTGATGAAAGACAAAATTGACCTCATATGGGGTTTGAACTCAGAACGTGACGACCAGGAGTAAATAATGTAACGACTCTGCCAGTCCATTACGTTTTCCGGTTAATAATCCTTTTTGCTATTGGCACAGGATCTGAAATTTTGAGGGGAGGGGCTAGACGATTACATCGACCCCAGTACATGACTGGTACTTATTTTATCGAGCCGGAAACGAAATACCACTAAGCATTTCACCCGGCGTAATGATAATAATCCTTTCTACTAAAGGCACAAGACCTGAAATTTGGGAGGAGGAGACTTACTGATTACACTGAACCCCAGTACACAACTGGTGCTTAATTTATTGACCCCGAAAGGATGAAAGGCAAAGTTGACCTCGGTGGTATTTGAACTTAGATCGTAAAGACAGACGAAATACCGCTAAGCATTTCGCCCGGCGTGCTAACATTTCTGCCAGATCATCGCTTTATACAATAATAATAATAATAATTAATAATAATAATAATCCTTTCTAGTATAGGTACAAGGCCTGAAATGTTGGTAGAGGGGGCCAGTTGATTTGATCGACCCCAGTACGCAGCTGGTATTTAATTCATCGACTCGCGAAAGGATGAAAGGCAAAGTCAAACTCGGCGGAGTTTGAACTCAGAACGTAGTGACGGACGAAATGCCGCCAAGCATTTTCCCGGC
>NC_069002.1:28156490-28161448 GCF_001194135.2 Octopus bimaculoides | reverse complement strand
GAAGAAGAAGAAGAAGAAGAAGAAGAAGAAGAAGAAGAAGAAGAAGAAGAAGAAGAAGAAGAAGAAAAGGAAGAAGAAAAGGAAGAAGAAGAAAAAGAAGAAGAAAAAGAAGAAGAAGAAGAAGAAGAAGAAGAAGAAGAAGAAGAAAAGGAAGAAGAAGAAAAGGAAGAAGAAGAAAAGGAAGAAGAAGAAAAGGAAGAAGAAAAGGAAGAAGAAAAGGAAGAAGAAAAGGAAGAAGAAGAAAAAGAAAAAGAAGAAGAAGAAGAAGAAGAAGAAGAAAAGGAAGAAGAAGAAAAAGAAGAAAAAGAAGAAAAAGAAGAAAAAGAAGAAAAAGAAGAAAAAGAAGAAGAAGAAGAAGATGCTGCGGATTCTATATACAGTGATTCTACATATTTTACCAAGTAATACTATTAACTGCCAATGTTGTTGTTGTTTGTATTGATGTTGGAATTGACAAAATACAGGATGAACGAAGAGACAGTCACAAAAGTATTTCCTATAGCTTCATGCCGATTGGATGGACGGAAACTATATTGAATCCTGTTGGATTGATTGTACATTGAATTCAATAGTACAACCTTGTCGTACACTGCGTCAGGTTGATTCTGCCTGGGAATTACATTGCGGACACACATACCTGTGGGATACTCAGCCACTTACTGATTAACTCTTGAGTAGGTTATTCGGTAAATCAAACAACGAAATCCTCATCGTCGAACGACGGAGATCCACTATCACCACCAACACCACCACCATAACCACAACCATTGCAATCACCACCACCCCTACCACCACTGGCACCACCACCGCCACTCATCATGTGTAATTTCGACTTCGTCATTCTATCCCAATGTGGGAAGTTTCACAACAGAAGCTGTACAAAATTTCTTTAAGATAGGGAAGACTTAGTCGAAAATGGCCATGAAACACCCATGATCTTGCCATGAAAAGATTAAGCATTTTGTAAAAGAATAAAAAAAAAATCATCCCACGTTTCGTTCGATCAGATCAGTCGATTGAACGAAATTTAGTTTCAATAACTTCAAAGAATTTCATTCGAAGAGATGAAACCGCAATCGTTTTATGTTTTGGTAGGGGTGGTGGTGCCATTTTGCTGTTCCCATCGATGCTACAAACAGAATTCTTGGCAAGAAAAAAATTTTAATGGACAGTTTAATGAGTTGAAGAACACACGTACACATTCACTCATAAACATACAAACCAGCCGTCAGTCGCAAACGAGTAGGAGCTCACAGCGTTCCCTGGTTGTTTATTTAAGTGTCTATGTAATGAGAAGCAAAGAGAATATTTTGGATCTTAGCACCCTTGGCCCAGGGTAACATCGAGAATGGGACAGCTGAGGATAGGAAGGGCTGCTCTAGTATTTGACTGGTATCCCTTTTCAACTGAGTAGACAGAAGTAACGTGATATGAAATGCCCTGCTTAACGATACAACGCCCTACTCGAGCCAAGAATTGAACCCACGAATTTGCTGGATGTTCGGGTTAAATTTGACAGTTTGTATAAAAGGAAAATAAAGCACAATATTCCATCAATTTGCTCAAATCAGCTGCCTCCAGCTTCCATCATGGCCTCAAGACGGCTCTGAAATCTGGCGCATGCATTCCTCATTTTGTTCCTTGGAAGATCTTCGAGCACCTCTTTCATGCTAGCCATCAGTTTGGTCTTGGTGTTGCAGGCCTTGGTGTCTTTTTCAACCACACTCTGCACATTGTAATCCATGGGGATGCAATTGGAGGAATTAAGAGGCCAGAAATTCGGGGCTGGTGTATTCGTAGAAATTCTCCAACAAGTGCTTTTGACTCTTTCCGGGGGTATGGAAAGGAGCCAAATTCTGCCGCCACACAGCCTTCCAGGAGCAACCCTCTCCAGTCAGGGTTTGACTACAGTCTCCAGCAACTTCACTTAGCCTAAGGCCCTGTTCAAAGATGTAGGACAGCATGGTGCCATCCTCGTTGGTGTCACACCCAAAGATCATCACAGTTTGCTAAAACTTGGTTATCACGAAATCCATGTCACGTCTTCCACCCTTTACGGTGTCCACAGAGCACTGAGCAGCAGTCGTGGTGTTGATATTTTGATACCCGGCGCGAACCATCATAATATATGTAACTCTATTCCAGCATTCAGATGGATTCCAGTCCTTATGTCAGCTAACTTTTTCTCAACTACAATTTAATCTTTATGCTCTCCAACGCCATTGACTACTCACCTAGCTGTTAATGAAAAATAAAGAAGACATTAAGAATCGTCAAATTTAGCTCGAAACACCTGAATAATCGTGGGCCCAATACCCTAACTATTAGGACACGTGGTTTCTACAGAACCACGTTTTTAAAGTAATGCATCTTTAGGACAGAGATTCTTGTAGAAATATTGCAACATTAGAAAATTACTATTTGTAAATCTCACAACGAGAGATATTCAGCAATAGCACTTTGGAGCAAAGATCATTTGCCAACATAACATGGCAGTCCTGGTTTAGGACGAATGTTGCTGTAATTTAACCCTTGTTCGAAAATATAAGGACACAGATCGTGTCGTATAGCCAGCTGGAGACGATGTCACCTGAGGCTAAATTACAGCAACATTCGTCCTAAACCAGGACTACCATGTTACGTTAGCAAAACATCTTTGCTCCATATTGCAACATGTTGAAGTCATCTGCAATGGTATGTTATTCCAAGAATATTAACATGTGTACATATTAGACTCTCTCCTGGAATTCAATTCCGCAACCTAAGCACTTGACATTTCCAAAAACGTTCTTCTTTATAAATGTCATTTAGTAATTTTTCCTGTTTCAAATTGCTGATAATGTCCGATCACATAACACACATATAGCACTAATTTCTGGTGGCGTTCAGCAACCGTTATGTGCTGGGATCAATAACATATTTAAGGTCAGAAATATCCTGATATCCTTAAAGAGAGACAGTATGCAAGTCCAATCACTACCTTTTGATACGGGAACAGTTCATTAAGCCATGACACGAAATAAAATATACTTCTGTATAGAATAAAAAGTTTAGAATGGTACGACAATGCACTATAGAACAAAAAATGGACTATATACCTGTTGTAATTTGGTTATCTATAGTACGATGATATTTCGGAATTACAATTCCTTCTTCAGATCTTCTTAGCTGGAGTCTCTGCTATAAATAGAGCATAAAGATTAAATTGTAGTTGAGAAAAAGTTAGCTGACATAAGGACTGGAATCCATCTGAATGCTGGAATAGAGTTACATATATTATGATGGTTCGCGCCGGGTATCAAAATATCAACATCACGACTGCTGCTCAGTGCTCTGTGGACACCGTAAAGGGTGGAAGACGTGACATGGATTTCGTGATAACCAAGTTTTAGCAAACTGTGATGATCTTTGGGTGTGACACCAACGAGGATGGCACCATGCTGTCCTACATCTTTGAACAGGGCCTTAGGCTAAGTGAAGTTGCTGGAGACTGTAGTCAAACCCCTGACTGGAGAGGGTTGCTCCTGGAAGGCTGTGTGGCGGCAGAATTTGGCTCCTTTCCATACCCCCGGAAAGAGTCAAAAGCACTTGTTGGAGAATTTCTACGAAAGCACCAGCCCCGAATTTCTGGCCTCTTAATTCCTCCAATTGCATTGTTGTACCATTCTAAACTTTTTATTCTTTACAAACAATGCACAATGTCTCAACCGAACTACAATACTCTCCTATACTTCTGTATATTTTTAAATAAGAATTTTTTTTAAACAAAAGCTGTAATTAGTCCACAACACAGACACTATTTCTGGAGGGAGGGGCTGAAATTCAAAGTATAATACAAATGATCATATCTCAAATAAATAAAGAAAAAATAATAAATTACGAATTATAGAGCAGCATAGGTAGCAAAATATAAATCCTGTTAACTAAATATGATTCTACGGCTCTTATGAATATTTATATTCGCTGTTTTATTCTTCCCCGTCATATTAACCGACTACTTTCGACAGAGCTATCTCAGTACCGGGTATCTGTTTCAAAGGTTTGCTTCTAATTAGATAACCTAATCCAATTTAAAGCTATAAATTTTAAAACGAAAATGATATGTACGGTGAATGAAAATGAATATGTAAGTTTTATTTATGCATCGGAAACTGAAGTCGAAATTTAATATGACTTTAAATATCAATTTGCATAGCCAATCGTTTGCATTTCCAGCGGCCCAAAAGTTCATTAAAATCTTTCAAAATCGCGGTATTCATCAGCATCTTCAGTGATGTATTTCGTCATCATAACAATTAGCATCATCAACATCATAACAATCAGCACCATTATCACAACCATCATCATCACATCTTCACATTCATCACCATCGCCACTATCACCACCACCACCACCACCACCACCATCAGAGTGAATGATAATCATCGTGCAGATCCCCTTCACCGTCGCCGTCCTTAATTGTAGGGTTGCACATCATCTGCTGCTTTATCATCATCATCATCATCATCACCAACAGCAACCAAAGCCCACCATCACCGTAATACCCACGAGCACCAACACCACCATTACCTCCAGCACCAACACCACTATCGTCACCACCTTCAACCCCACCCCACCACCATCATCATCATCATCATCATCATCATCCCACAAATATTCCTTCATTCTCTATCGCCCATCCAATACATTCAAATTCCACATTTCCTCAATGATCTGATAATGATGATGATGATAATGATGATGATGATGATGATGACAGCAACAACAACAATAATAATAATAATAATAATAATAATAACAACAATAATAGTAATAATAATAACTTCATCATCAGCTTTTATATTTCCTTTCAAGAATTAATGATCCATTCACAGATCGGATTCATTGATGGACTCTCACATTTGGTTTCCTTTCTTTCTTCGATGATCTCACCCACCACCGCCCACCCACACCCCCAC
>NC_069002.1:28152369-28154975 GCF_001194135.2 Octopus bimaculoides | reverse complement strand
GCGCGCGCATACACACTTGCGTGTGTACGCTCTCGAAAATGCCATTGCGCGCCACTGCGCCTAGTCAGCATGAGAAATTAGATCAGGTACCGTTGTAGGCGCCAAAATTGAATGCGGCGTCATTTTTGTAGTTACTGTGTCTCTGTTCTGAGAAGTCGTGAGATGGTGTTTTAGATATGAATTTAAAAATGTGGTCGAGAGTTCGGATCTTTGCGACGCTCATCCTTGATCTAGGAGCAGTTATCCTAAACAATTACGGTATGACTAGGTATATTCCTGTTCACATCTGAATAGACAGCCCACTGCTACTTTCTCTCAGTATTTTGGGAGAGAAAAATGAGCAGAGCCTGATGAACTGTTTAGTAAAAAGATATTTCTGCTCTATACTCATTCTAGGCTACCAAAAATGCCCTCGTCGTTGCTTTAATCCCACAAGAGCTATACAAAGGACTATATTTCTGTTTATGTACAGCCTGTATGATCTACAAATCTTAGTATGTAAAAACAAAAACCAGCATTACAATTTCTTGATTGACGTACCGCAGGGCTCCATCTTTTAACCCACACTTTTCAACCTAAAAACGACATTCTGTCCCCATATCGCAAAATATATGCAGTTTCATACATAGATGACATTTTATTCACACCTTTCACATCACACAGTTATACAACTGCCCCAACCTTCAATAAACTACCCAGAAATCTGACTATTCAACAATAGACTTAAAGTTAACATCCACAAAATCTATTTTTCCCCATCTCTGCAGTTAATGTACATTTTGTTATAAAATATATATTAGCGACAGAGGCAGTATTAATACTGAAAGGTAATATCTATCCCCATTTAAATGTAGATGTTCTGTTAGAACAAACTATACTGAAGTAGATAGTATGAGAGAACTTCTCATATTGGCTTTTGGTGTAAAATGCACTCTTGTTTACATTACAGCAGGGAGAGATAAATCCCTGCCACCTCCAGCGTTGAAACCACCAGCTCACGCGATTTCGTCCTTCCTTGGTCTTATCAATGACGGATGCTCGACTGCCAGAGATAGCAGCGATTCATCTCCCCGCCAGCGATATATAGATTGGCAGTTCCAGAACAGGCGCTGGTGTCGTGATTAGCCAGTGAACTTGTTAAAATACATTTATTTGCTGAAGAGGTAGTCTTAATACGGAGAAGTAACATTTGTCCCCACTTGAGCAATGATGTTCAGTTAGAACAGACGATGCTGCAGTAAATACCATGAGAGAAACTTGTTTATATCGCTAGCAGAGAGAGATAAATCCCCACCATTGCCAGCACTGAGACCTCCAGATCAAGCGATTTCATCAATGATGGATGCTTGACTGCTCGAGATAGCAGCGATTCACCGCCTTACCATTGATATATAGACAAACAGTGCCAGAACAGGTGCTGGTGTCACGATTAGCCAGTGAGCTTGTTAACACAATATTTATTAGCGACAGAGGTAGTATTAAAACCGAGTGGTAATCTTTATTCCCACTTAAAGATAGTTGCTCTGTTGAAACAAACTCTACTGCGATAGATACCATGAGAGGAACTCTCTCATATTGGCTTTTGGTGCAAAATGCTCTCTTGTTTTATATCGCTGGCTTTTTTTCTTTCTTTAGCGATATAAAACAAACGTGCATTTTGCACCCTCTTTGAGAGTTTCTCTAATGCTATCCACCGCAGTAAAGCTTATTCTGATAGAACATCCACGTTGAAATGAGGATAAATATTACCTCTTAATGTACATTATGAACGTAATGCGTTGCCTTCTACAGTAATGTTTATCGTTGCGTACTGAGGTGCCGAAGCCCTTTCTTCTTCAATCGTTCGATACAAGCTGTTTCAATGATGCAACTCGTAACGATCTTATGAACTTGGCATATGTATATCTTGCCCATTTAAAAACAAAAAAACATCTTTTATCTCTCACTCGTTTTAGTCATTAGACTGCGGCAATGCTGGAGCACCGCCTCGGAGACTATTCCTAGTCAAATAAATCGACCCAAGTATCAATTTTTTTAAAAGCCTAGTACTTATTCTATCGGTTTCCTTTTGCCGAATAGCTAAGTTACGTAGATATAAACACTCCAACACAGGCTGTCAAGCAGTGGTGGGGAATAAACTCAGACACAAACACATACAGGCTTCTTTCAGTTTCTTTCACCAAATCCACTCAGAAAGTTTTGGTCGACCTTAGGACGGTAGAAGACACTTGCCCACGGTGTCGTACAGTGGGACTGAACCCAGAACCATGGTGTTGGGAAGAAAACTTCTTACCACACAGCCATGCCTACATTTTAAATATCTTGATATACTTTTTATTCAACTCTGTATACATATTGTGTATACACAATATGTATATCCTTTAGAAAGCCTTCTAAACGGTGGTGTTCGTCTTGAGAAATTATCTTATATTCTTTTACATGTTTGTCATTATTCTATCGGTCTCTTTTGCCGAACCACATATATTACAGGGATATAAACATACCAGCATCGGTTGTCAAGCGACGGTGGGAGACAATCACAGACACACACACAAGTATATGCATATATATATATATATATATATATATATATATATATATATATA
>NC_069002.1:28149136-28151656 GCF_001194135.2 Octopus bimaculoides | reverse complement strand
TTCAGCTCTGGTGTTGGGTGTATGTCTTCTTTCTTCTATTCCCTGGCCTCTTCGATGCAGCATCAACGAGTGTCAGCGTCCGACTGATCGTCATGTCAAGTTCCCCTTTTTATATCTGCTGCTAGGCTCCAGCAGGCAGCCCCAGCTAGTTGTCACGTGACACTGTCTAAATTTCCCGCTGTTAGGGTCCAGTAGGCAGCAGCAGCAAGTTGTCACATGACACTGTCTAAACTTCCCGCTGCTAGGCTCCAGCAAGTAGCCCCAGCAAGTTAGTTCTTTTGCTTCGTTACTGTGTATGTATGCCTTCTGTACATATGATAGTATGAAGGAACCTTAATTGGAGAATCCCTGGAATGTTTAACGAGTTTTCGCTGTATCACTAATCGATTGTATTTGAATTCTTGGAGAATTCCGCTGTGTGTGTGTGTGTGTGTTTACGTATGAATATAAGCTTACATGAAGCGTGAGTATGAGTTTATATGTATAATATGAGAGGTATTGGTATCTAGAAGATCCAAAGAGTGTTGGTGTGTTTACGTCCCCGTAACTTAGCCGTTCGACAAAATGAGACCGTTAGGATAAGTACTAGGATTGAAAAGAATAAGTCCTGGGGTCGACTTGTTCAAGTAAAGGCGGTGCTCCAAATGACTGAAACAATTAAAAGTGTATAGAGAGAGTGAGAGAGAGAGAGAGAGAGAGAGAGAAAGAGAGAGAGAGAGAGAGAGAGAGAGAGAAGGGAGAGATACATGCATACACACTCTTAAGTATATATGTACGTATGTAGAATTTATTCCAATTATATATGTCTAAGAATATAAATAAATTTGCACGCAAGGAAAGATCTAACGTGTGTCGTTCGCAGTGACCTTTTTTTTTTTTTTTTTAAACCATCTTCTGTATTCATACTGCACACGCAAACACACACACCGTATAAACACTCTATACATACTGCATATATACTATACAACCACTGTATACACATTTCAAAAATACCGTATATATATATTCAATATGCTATATACAATACATATTACAGAAAATCACGCCAACGAAACCGTTCGCTCATATACAGTAACTTACGAACGCTCGCCATTTTCAAACTGTGCGTACCACCATTTTGCACTTTCTTAATAATTACAACAAATGTCATTCGATTCTGTTTAGTTTACAAAATTATTCTTCTGATATAACTAATATAGTTACTAGAAATTTGTCTGTTAATTTCATTGCTAAGAACTTTCATTGTTTTCTCAACAAAAATAATTACATTCAAATTACAGTTCGCGTTGTTTATTTGCTTGTTTCTGGAAAACACTTGTTATTTATTCATTCATTTATTTATCATTATTATTAGTAGCATTAGCATTTTAGTTTTATTATTCCATTGTTATTTCTATTTCTTTTTGGGTAAGGTATTTTAAATTTCTATCGTTATTAGATCAAAAATATCAATAAGACAATCAAATTCAAAATTGCATTCTCTTATATCAATTGATAACCTTTTAACTTATGTTATGACTGATAAATTTTGTGGTTTGTTGTTGTTGTTGTTGTTGATAATGTTCTTGTTGGGTTTTTTTTTTTTTTTTAATTATCGATGCTTTCGATTTTCCCAAACAATTCAACTTTGTTTCCTTTTGTTAAGAAAATTTAGTGTTTAGTCATGATGGTTTTTTCATTTCTTTATTTTATTATTACCATCGTCGTCGTCGTTAAAGGCGGCGAAATGACGAAATCGTTAGCACGCCGGACAAAGCGTTTAGCGAGTTCAAATGCCACCGAGGCCGATTCTGCTTTTCGTTCTTTCAAGGTCAGAAAAATAATAACTTGCTGAGCATTGAGGTCGATGTAATCGAGTAGCCTCCTCCCCCACTCCTCCCCAAAATTTCAGGCCTTGTGCTTATAGTGAAAAGGACCGTCATGATCATCATCACCATCATCATTAAAGGCAGCAAACTGGCAGAATCGTTAGAACGCCGGCCAAAATGCTTAGCAGCGTTTCATCTGTCTGTACACTTTGAGTTCAAATTACGCCAAGGTCGACTTTGCCTTTCATCCTTTTGGGGGTCGATAAATTAAGTACCAGTTGAGCACTGGAGTTTCCATTCACCCGAAATTGATATCCTTGTGCCAAAAACTGAAACCATTATTATTATTATTATTATTATTATTATTATTATTATTATTATTATTATTATTATTATTATTATTATTATTATTATTATTATTATTATTATTATTATTATTATTATTATTATTATTATTAATAATAATATTAAGGCGGCGAGCTGGCAGAATCGTTAGCACGCCGGGCGAAATGCTTAGCGGTATTTCGTCTGCCGTTACGTTCTGAGTTCAAATTCCGCCGGGGTTGACTTTGCCTTTCATCCTTTCGGAGTCGATAAATTAACTACCAGTTACGCTCTGGGGTCGATGTAATTTACTTAATCTCTTTGTCTGTCCTTGTTTGTCCCCTCTATGTTTAGCCCCTTGAGGGTAATAAAGAAATAAGAATCGTTA
>NC_069002.1:28143405-28148388 GCF_001194135.2 Octopus bimaculoides | reverse complement strand
GTGTAAATGTAAACAGCCAAATATTTGCTTTTTTATTAGAAGCGTCGAAATGTGTATTGTACGATACAAATAAGAATATGGTTGTTTTTCGAACGCAGAGTTGTCGTTAAAACAACAGAAATACTGGTTAAATTACCCTTACAAGGCAGAAAAATTTGTCAACAACCAGCCATGGGACTCGAACACATATCTCTTAATCGTAAAGCACTCAGTCAGAGTCTTTGAGGGAGAGGGGTTCGAACCCCATCCGAGTAAAATGGGAATCAAAGTGATCCGTAGATAAAAAAAAAAGAAAGGAAACTATTGAGAACCACTGCCATAGAGCTGAATTGGGATTCTGGAACAAAAGATGGAACATTGTTTATTCGGCGATTCCAAATGTAAAACTGTCCAGCACTCTCCCCACAGCCGACAGAAGGGATATTCCATGAACATTTCCACATTGATGCTTTGGAACTGATGTGAAGATTGATATACGAACTGCGTCTCCCCGATCTTGTGTGGCGACTTAATTCCAGTGCGAAACAATCAATGAATGGAGAAAGTCAGTCATTTCAAAATCTCCACACTTAAATTCTGCATTTACATTATCCATACCAGGGGCCCTAGTTGTTATTTAGGTTTCTTATTGTTAATCTTATGTCTTTTGTTGATGGTGCTGATGCCATTTCCTCTGTGATGCATCGTTGTTCAATAGAAGTGATTAGATTTGTGCTGGCTTCAGAAGGCTTCTTGAGAAACACTGTACTGTGAGACACATTGTCTTTATAAAAGGTTGGACCATATTTTGAGCGCACAAATACAATGTTTTCTGATTCCGTCCCAAACATTTCCTTTATAAAACTTGCGCAGTTCTTGCCCTTTCGTGCCACCAGTTATCTTTCATTTTCCTCAAACTATTTTGTTTGACAGATTTATGGCTTTGCATTCTTCATTACCATTAAGGTTTGAGAAATTGAACAAGATTGTGAATTTCCCGTTTCCTTTGAAGCAAGTCACAAACTGCTGCATCGTTCTCTGTAGACCAATCTGCAATTTTTTGTGTTCTGAAATCAGGAGTTGTTAACGCTGCTTCACAGGAGCTTCGTTTTAAGATCCTTCCGTAAGTTTTCCTCCCAAAGGTGAAGCTAATGAGCGAAATATGACTTTGCATCTCTGTTTCGTGGATCATTGTAAGGCCGTTGATACGTTTGGAGAAGGTTGACCTCTGGATTGTTTTGAAAAAGTATGGGCACCCAGACAAATTTGTTAAAATGATGAAGTTACTGCATAAAAGGCGCATGGCTCAGCGATTAGAACGTCGGGTTCATAATCATTAAGTAGTGAGTTCGATTCCCCGACCGGGCTGTGTGTTGTGCTCTTGAGCAAGACACTTTATTTCCCGTTGCTCCAGTTTACTCAGCTGGAGAAATTAGTTGCAATGTCACTGATGCAAAGCTGTATTGACCCCTTTGCTTTTCCCTCGGATAACATCGGTGACGTGGAGAGGGGAAGTTGGTATGCACGGCTGACTGCTGGTCTTCCATAAACAACCTTGCTTGGACTTGTGCCTTGGAGAGGAACTTTCTGGGTGTAATCCCATAATCATTCATGACCTAAGGTGGGGGGGGGGGGTCTCCAAAGATATGAAGGTTAGAATTAATTTTGATGAAACTTTTTCAAAACGCTTTGCTATCGAAAATAGTGCAAATCAAGGATGATCTCGAAGCTCCAACACTTTTCGTTATTTAGTTTGCGACAGTGCTGTCTTTATCTTCCAGTCACTCTGAAGAGGATTCTTATAGCCACTTCCGTAACACTAGAAACCTCTTTAATCTCACTAGAATGAACATTATATGTAATGTCTTCAAATCACTAATTAGAGATCTCCTTTATGCTGATGACTTGTTATCTCACTGTGAAATCGATTTACAGAACCCAATCAAAGAATTTTACGCTGCTTCTGACATCTTTGGATTAACAGTTAATGCTAAGAAAACTAGTAATGCATCAACCCGCACCAAGATAGGCCCTTACTGTTCCTCAAATATATGTGGAAAATAAAAGGTTAGCTAAACTCTGCACACAGAAATTGCATCTCGAATTCAAAAAGCAGCTGTCTTTTGGTTCTCTTAAGAATCGTGAGTGGTTACAAAGACATTAAGGTCAGTAGAAAATTTTTGGTTTATCGTGCACTTATACTATCCCCTCTTCTTTGCTCGTCGGAGACAGAGACTACTTACAACCGCCACGAGATTCTTAGAATGGTTTCACCAAAAGTGTCTTCTGTAAATTCACAGGATTAGCCATAAATGGGGTGGACTGGCCATTTTATATGGACGACGAATGAGCGCATCTCTGAGTAGATTTTTTTTATAGGGAGCTGCCTGCTGAGAAGTGAAAGCATACATACATACATGCATACATACATACATACATACATACATACATTCAAGGCCAAAGAAATAAGAACCTACAGTGTGGTAGAAGCCATAGCTACTCATAATAAAAAGGAGTACTGGTAGAATATCCCTGTGAAAGCCTCAATAAAATGTAAACATAATAGACCTGAAATAGTGATTTTGGATACAAAAAAGAAACTGTACAGTGATGGAAATCAGCTGCTCAACAAATGTTACCAAAGCTGAAGATCAGCGAAAAAGAAAATACCTACGCTGATCTATGAATGAATCTACAGCTACTCTCTCTAGATTACAAGTTCAGGTTTATACCTGTAATTATTGGAGCACTGAGAGATGTAACACGCTGCCTAAATACCAATACTGAGAAATCAAACTTCTCAGAACCAGAAAGGAGAAAGCTGATTCGAAGACTACAGATCGAAGCCATCACTCGAACCGTAAAAATCTGTAAAACTTTCCAGAAGTTTTATCATTTAAATATATATGAGCATGTCTAGACATGCAACTATATGCATGAGTATACATACGTAAAACAAAACATACAAATCTGCACACATACATACATACATACATAGAATATGTTGAATGGAGATATAGACAGAAGGCACATGCATTGAGTGCTCTGGCTGAATTAGTACCTAAACTCTGGCGTTAAGTGCAGAGATGCGGGCCCTGCCTAAATATGAATTGTCCATAGAGAGTATATTGGTCGACCTGATACAGGTAGAATGGAGCAGAAGTATGAACAGGTAGACTCAAGTATCAAATCAATTTATAACATATATAAGTTATAAATATTATATATATATACATATATATATATATATATATATATATATATATATATATATATATATATATATATACACGGCAAGAAATAATTTTTGTCTCTTATTATGGAAACAAAAGGGTTTATAGGACTGCGAAAAAGTAGTGTTCAAAGGTAATTGAGACAGAGATAAAGAAACATTGATCATAGAACAAATATCAAATGTGAGTCAACGACTTTAAATATAGCACCATACCTCCAAACATTTGATCATATATAACTATTACCATGGTTCTTAAACATATAATAATAATATACATAAAAACACAGAAGGTAAAAATATATATGCGAATAAAATACAAATATATAGAACGGCCTATCAAAAAGGTAAATACAAACAACTAAAAATTCATAAAAATTCTAAAGTGTGTCATGCTATTAAAAAACTAAATAAACTAAGATAAAATAAAATGTGATTCGACTAAAAAATTTTTTCCAAGTTTTATTTACTCCCTTCACACCAGAGTACATCCAAAAAAGTTCAATTCTTAAAACCATGGTAGGTTAGAGTCCAGGAGCAAAAAAGAGTTCCACAAAATTAATTCAAACATAACTATGACCATTCCGGGAGTTCATTGCCGCGGTTCGATTACATTAAAGTGCATCTTGACAATGACCCCACTCTCATCAGGATAAACAGGAAACACACACAAAACTAATTTTTTATTACCTATAAAGGCCAATGTAGAAGTTTGTCGACAAATACAAAACATAAAGACAGTACAAAAACGTAACAAAACAAACTGGGGGGGACTAAAAATTAGCAAAAAGTGGATGAGATTAGTAGAAAAAGTTAAAAGAAACGAATGGTATTATGAAAGAAATTAAATTGAGGCGCAATGCCCACTCGAACCCCGAAGTCGAGTGGCTACATTTTCACAGTCTTCTCTCTTTTTATTTTTCAAAGTCTACATATATACATTTTTTACAGTCATTTTTTTCTTTCTTTCCTTTTATTTTTCCAACTTCACATTAATATTGAAAGTTCTTTTACCTTTATATCTCTATTCTTTTCAACTCCTCATATTTCACTACAGAACGTGTATCTTCATCCAACCAGCACTCACCCACCATTTTCAAATGTTCTGAAAATACATCCATAAATCTATCACATTTTTCCTCATGTATCCAAACAGGAAACACGTACAAAACTAAGCCAAAAAGTTCATACAACGCTGCATGGCAAATTTAAAGATAAACTCATCACAGGACCAGTCCAAATTTTCTAACACAACAAAAACGAAAAAAAAACGAATTATTTCATTGCTAAACATGGTGGCTGTTATTAGAAGAAATTTTAACTCACCGGTTTCGAAACCCCATAAAACTAAATATTATTTACTACATCTACTATTACTTCTATAGACTTTCAGAAAAATAGAAGAAATTTACGGTTGCAAAAAAGGAATATCTCAGTAAATTCATTTAAATAAACTTTTTAAAAATATTTTTAGTCGATTAAAATTTTATTTTATCTTAGTTTATTTAGTTTTTTAGTAGCATGACACACTTTAGAATCTTTATGAATTTTTAGACGTTTATATTTACCTTTTCTGATAGGCCGTTCTATATAGTTGTATTTTATTCGCATATATATCTTTATCTTCTGTGTTTTTTGTATATGTATACGTTTGTATGTTTAAGAACCATGGTAATATTTATATATGATCAAATGTTTGAAGTATGGTGCTATATATAAAGTCGTTGACTCGAATTTGATGTTTTTCTATGATCAATGTTCCTTATATATAT
>NC_069002.1:28137212-28137847 GCF_001194135.2 Octopus bimaculoides | reverse complement strand
ACTACACGCACACACACACACACACACACACACACACACACACATATATATATACATATATATGTATATATATGTATATATATATGCATATATATATTTATATATATATGTATATATATATGTATGTATGTATGTATGTATGTATGTATAGTGAGAATTTACGAAAAAAAAAAAAGACGAAGACGGGTGTGTAAACAAAAAACAGACGTATTAGTGAAGTGAGAAAGTCATTTACGTTTCGAGCCTACGCCCTTCAACAGAAAGGAACACAGAAATAAACAGGGAGAGAAAATAGAAAAGGTTTAGTGGCTAGCGATCTATCATGGCGAATGCCAGATAGAGGGGTCACACAGGAGAGCTAGGAAGAAGGGAGGTAGTGGTGATCCCAAAATGAAGGTGCTCGTGCGTGTGTATGTGAGAGCGTGTATGTGCGTGTGGAAGGGGGCTGGACCTTGACGCGTGCGTGTGTGCATGTGTAGAAGTGTGGATGATGGTGTAGGTGCTGGTAGGTGGTCGATGCTAGTGTGTGCAGGGTGGTGGGGTGTGGTGTGGTGTGGTGTGGTGTGGTGGTGTTGCATGAAACGATCGTACTGCATTCCCTCTGGATATCCTTGTTGCTTATTTTGATATATATA
>NC_069002.1:28131595-28137167 GCF_001194135.2 Octopus bimaculoides | reverse complement strand
ATATATATATATATATATATATATATATATATATATACATATCAAAATAAGCAACAATATATATATATATATATTGATACTGACGTTTTTCATCAATGTTATATAAATATGTAATTTCATTTGATACCATCTGTTCATACCTATGTTCTGTTATGTATACATACATACATGCACGCATACAAACGCACGCACATACATACATATATACATGTATGCACATACCCATACATAAACGTATAAGGATATTGGGAGAGAGGTGGGAGATGTAGTTATGCTGATTATAAATATTGCTTGCATTAAGGCAGAGGGAATGTTTGTCAATAGAATGTTCTTCATACTAAATACAAATGTAAATACGGTAGAATCACACAGATTTGTAATATAGCCGATTGGAGAACAACGATCAAAGGATATATCAAAGAAAACAATTGATAAAAGCCTTCCTCTGTGCGTGTTTATTGTCTAAAAACGACAAGCAAGGTAGGTAACTCCAGTAAGAACAACCGATCGAAATTTGAAGGGGTAATGTAGATGAAGCCAATCGGAAGCGATTTGATTTTTATGACTGAGAGGGAAGACATTTTCGTTTCCTTAAAATATCCTTGGAGCAAATCAATTGTAACATGCTATTGATTTATTTCCTTATTAATTCCATGATTGCAACTGCAGACCAAAGACTTCAAAACAATAAACTAAACTGTAAACGTTTTACAGTTTTTCGTTTTGTCTTGTGTTTTTGTTTCCGTTCAGAAATAATGGTCTGTAGTCGCAATTAAACGTAGTCTTTAAATTAGAAAATGCAACATTCTTTTACTTGCCCTGAGGTGAAGAATTCCATATTGCATGAATTTATAAATTTGTGGAACTTTTTTTTTATTACACATCAATAAAACAATGAAGCCAGATCTACAAGTGATTCAGAAGTCTTGTAAGACTTACCAATTTACTAAAATTGTCATTCCTTTGGGAAATCTTACGCAATATGATGTAAAACAAGATGCGAATAACATTTGAAAGAAGAAGAAAATGTGTTGTGTTGAAATAAACTATGGTGGCGCTTCTTAATTACTCAAGTTCATTAATTCTTCCTGTAATTTTCATTATTGACATTTGTCGTTCTGTGATTCCAGAAGAGGTAGGCTATTCCATAGGTAGCATTTTTTCTTTTGCTTCTTTTATTTGTTCCTACCAATGGACTGCGGCCATACTGGGGCACTGTCTTGAAGGATTTAGTCAAATAAATCGACCCTAGTGCTTTCTCTTTTTAAAAATCTACCGGTACTTATTCTACCGTTAACTTTCTGTCGAACCACTAGGTTACGATAACGTAAACAAACCAACACCGCTTGTCAGGCGGTGGTGGAGACAACCACAACACACATACTTATACATATATAGGACAACTTTTACCTATTTCTCCGTAGACTGAAAAACGATACGAACGGCCTTAACCCATTTTCGAACCTTATTGGGGTCTCATCAGAGGTGTTTATCTCACTTTAATCTATCCCGGAGAAACAAGCAGCCAATCTGTTTATATATACACAACAAATCCAGTTGCTACATAGAAGTGGAACATTTAATTTGCATACCGCGTCGATTCCCAAAATGATGTAATTAGGAGCAAAAAGGGTGATATACTACCAGTCTATATCAGCCAGAGCGTAGTTTGCAAACTGTAAATTTTTGAATTTACAACAAGGAAACAGTCGATGTCAAATGTGTCACGAAGGCTGCTTTCCTGTTGGTTTGTCTTGTAGGTGCTGTGATGGTGAATAAAGATTTTCCTAACTGGTGAGCGACCTTCTCCACGTGCTATAAGCGGTGTTTTTCGTGTATATCACTGCAGAGTATTTGTAAGAGAAGCATTTGTGTGTTCTGAAGATATAAGCATTGGTTGTGTGAGAGACGTGAAGGAAGGGGAAATAGTTTAGCGCTCTTGGATGAATCAGAAATCAAGTAAATTCGTTGTAAAGGGGAAAATCACAGCAGGATTAGCGGAGGCTAATCAATTGGCCTGAATTAGAGGTTAAGAAGTAAAGAAGGATGCGAGATGCGATGCTGTGATTAAACAGTAGTCAGACGATTTGATATGATTAGAGAAGATTATAGCTTTGTTTAGCGGAGGGAAAGAAATCAAGACTCTTTGGGCTATCATAGTACATCTTAGCACTGTATTTGATGTAAGTTCTACAGGCACTTCGGGCTAAATTTGACGAATTTTTATGTCTTCATTTTTCAGAAACAGCTTGATGGCGTTGGAGAGCATAAAGGTTGTAGTCGAGAAAAAGTTAGCTGACATAGAGAACTTGAAGCCGTCTAAGTAAAGGAAAGGAGTTACTAGTATAATAAATATTCGTGCCGGGTGTTAAAATGCCGACATCATGACTGCAACTCAGTGTTCTGTGGACACTATAAAGGTTGTAAGACGTGATGTAACAGCTGCAACGGAAATTACGAAGTTGTGGCCCGTAAGAAGGGAACACAGCAGGCGTCCTCATGCTGGTTTTCACCCCTACATCTTTGAGCAGGGCCTTAGGCTCCACTCAGATGATTATCCGAAGCTACTGGAGAATGTGGTCAATCCCTGGCTGATAAGGATTGCCACTGGAAAGTTATATGTGTAGCAGCAAGAATCGGCTCCTTGCCACACCTCCGGAAAGAGTCAGGGGTGGTTATCGGAGGGATATTTGGCCCCTATATCAGCCCCTATATCTGGCCTCTTAATTCCTCTGATTATAATCCCATGGATTACTATATGGGAGCTAGATTGAGAAAGACACCAACCGCTCTGCCTGGAACACCAAGGCCGAGCTGATGGGCAAGATCAAGGAGATATTCAAGGATCTTTCCAAGGATACAGTGAGGAATGCATGCGCCAGGTTCCAGAGCCGTCTTGAGGCCGTGGTAAAAACGAAGGGCGGCTCTTTTTAATAAACTGCTATCTCCCAACCATAATCTCGTTGATATAATTTCTTGAATTTTTTTTTTTTTTTTTTTTTGGACGTGATGTGCTTTTATCCTTTTATACAAACCATCAAATTTAACCCGAAACACTCTGTATTACATGCTCTGTACAATTTTACATTGCATTCACTATAATTTACCATTGCACCATGTATAGCACAACACTATGTCCTTATAAATCAGTACTCGTATATCATAACACTATATCCTGTATAATGGAGGCGGGTAGCTCAGTGGTTAGGATGTTGCACTCATGATCGTAAGTTAGTAGTTTCGGTTCCTAGACTAGGCGACGCGTCGTGTTCTTGAGCAAAACATTTCATTTCACGTCGCTCTTGTCCACTCAGCTGGCAAAAGTGAATAATCCTGCAACCGACCGGCGTCCTATCCAGATGGGGAATATGTGCGTCACAGAATCCGTGAAACCGGCCTTGTGAGCCTATTGCTCAGTAAAGACCTTTGATCTTTTCTTATATCCTACATATCTTAACCAAGTGCCCTCTACATCATAACACGGTACCCCGTACACGTTAACAAGGTACCCTGTACATCTTAGCACTGCACCCCGCCCCTCCACGTTTAAGCACCGTACTCCGTATAATACAACACCATGCCCCGTATTTGAAAGCGCGTAGCCTAGCGGTGAGGCTATTGCACTCACGATCGCAAGGTCACGGTTTCGACTCCCAGACTGGCGATACGTCGGGTTCTTGAGCAAAACACTTCATTTTTAGCTCTTCCTGTCCACACAACTGAGTGACCCTTCGGCGGATTGTGAGATGTAACACTACTCTGTAACAAAATATACCCTGTGTGTATTAAACAACGTATGATATAGCACTGAGCACTATGTGACATAATAATCGTCTCTGCTATGGGCACAAGGCCTGAAATTTTAGGGAGGTGGGATAAGTCGATTACAGCGACTCCACTGCCTGACGGGTACTTAATTTACCAACCCCGAAAAGATAAAACGCAAAATCGACCCTGGTGGAATTTGAACTCAGAACGTAAAGACGTACGAAATGCTGCTAAGCACTTTGTCCGGGGGTTAACGGTTCTGCCACCTCACCGCCTTAGTGTGTAATATAATAATTTCAAATATTTGCCACAAGGGCAGCTTGGTGGAGGGGATTAATTCGATTACATCGACCCCAATGCGTAACTGGTACTTATTTAATCAACCCCGAAAGAGTGAAAGGCAAAGTCGACTTCCGCGGAATTTGCACTCAGAACGCCTTGTGTCATAGAATAATAAACCCTGTTTTTGATGACTGTACTACCCTCCCTGTATGACATAACCCCAAAGTGTGTGTTTGTGTGTGTGTGTGTGTGTGTGTGTGTGTGTGTGTGTGTGCGTGCGTGCGCTAGTACATGGGCGCAGTCTGATGACAAGGAAAAAAATATAAGATGAATGCATACACACACACATATATATATGAATGCAGTTATATATATATGTGTGTGTGTGTGTGTGTGTGTCCCCTGTATAATATGACATATATCCGGCAATGCCTGACACTGTACCCTGTGTAATGACTCGGCAATTTATAACCCTGCGTAACCTGATACTGTACTTCTGCCCGTACACCATAATGCTATGTGTAACTTAACACTGCGTCCCTTTTAAACAGAAAGCTCTTCTCAATAACAAGTGATGAAGCTGGGAACCGCTTTTTAAGGGGAGAGAATCGCTTCTAAGTTTATTTCTATGTCGGGGAATCATTATCAAAGATTGGGAAAAAAAGCATTCATATCTTTCCGTTTAATTCTTTTACTGATATTTTTGTTTTCCTTCTTTTTTTTTTTTTTTTTTTGCTTCTCAATTCTTTTCTCTGTTCGTCCACATCCGTCTCGGCTGTCTTTCATCACAACTTACTGGTCCTTATAAACAGAATCAATCAAGAAAATTGTTCTTTCATTTACCCCCTCAACACCACCACCACCACCACCCTCTTATGCCACAGACTCCTTCCCCGGCTCCATTCATTTCATGCCATCTTTTTTTTTTTATATATATACTGCTTTTGCTTCATCCTCTTCACCGTTCAGGAATGTAACAACGCTAACCTTACTTTCCTTCGACATTTTGTCCCACTTCTTTCGACCCTTTTCCCTGTACTGAGTAATATATAACACTGTTTATAAGGCCCCTTTCTTCTTCCTTCCTCCCTCTCTCCCTTTCTCTCTCTCTCTCTCTCTCTCTCTCTCTCTCTCTCTCTCTCTCTCTCTCTCTATCTATCTATCTACCTACCTATCTCTATCTATTTCATGCTTCTCTTTTCCCTACAATAGCACGTATGTATGCGTATGTGTGCGGATGAGGGCGTGTGCATGTATGAGTGTGTGTGTGTGCTTGTCTGTGTATGTGTGTGTGTGTACTTGTCTGTCTGTGTGTGTGTGTATGTGCGTGCGTGCGCTAATATATGGGTCGCGGAATGTGCTGGAATGTGGCAGCAATATTCCAAAACTTATAAAATATAAAGAATCGAACCACTGACGAAAATTCTCCACAGCAGTGCCCCAGCATGGGCGCAGTCTAATGACAAGGAAAAAATATAAGACGAATGCATACACATACATATGCATGAATGCATTTATATAT
>NC_069002.1:28127881-28129432 GCF_001194135.2 Octopus bimaculoides | reverse complement strand
ATCACCACCACTACTACTACCACCACCATCACCGCCACCACAACCCCCACCACCATCACCACCACCACCACCACCACCACCACCATTACCACCACCACCACTACCACGTAATAGTAAGGTTATCTCTGATTAACCGAGGACAACCTTTGATCTTCTCAAGTGAGGTTCGTAGCAATAAAGGAAGTCATCAAAATACGATCAAACTGAGGCACAGAGAAGACGAGTGGTTTTCGGGTTGCAAATGGGACCCCGTCTCTGGAATTGATTAAGGGACGAGGTGAAACAGAGCGGGTAACACAAGTTATGTCTGCTAAGATATCCAGCCTTTCGAAACAAGTTCGATAGAATAAGTACCAGAGTTTAAAAAATGAAGTATTGAGGTCGATGTTTGACTAAAATCCTTCTTAGCGGTCCTCCAGCATGGCCGCAGTCAAATGACTGAAACAGTAAACGCTAAAAAAAAAAAGACAAGATACAGCGCCAATGAAATTAAGACTAACTTTTGCGTCTTAGAATCGATGGATTCAAGTCAACGAAAAAAAGAAAAAGTCGCATTAAATTCAGAATCTTGCAGCGGATAAAATTATAAATATTTAGAACAGCGGTTCTCAACCGCGGCTCCCAGGGCCTCATGTGGCCCTCAAGCATCCTTCTATAAATATAATTACATTTTTCTTTAATTAACTTGTGTTTTACTTGTTTTGGTGCGGCCCCGTGAAGTTCTGGGTTTGGCCTGGATATCAAAACGGTTAAGAACCACTGATTTGGAACGGTGTAAATTGGTGCTCTGAGAATGGTAAAGACATTAATGTGAAGACACTAGAGTACTTTTAACCGTCACGTGATAAGCAGCGTGAAATTCAGAATAGAGGACTGTCTAAATAATTTTTAATAATGCATCAAGTGCATTCAGAAAACAGTCTGATGCAACGAGGTGCGTGAGCGTTAAGAAATAGTAAAAGGTGAAACCAGGGCCGGTGCTAGGAAGTGCGGCGCCCAATTAGAGAATTATTGTACAAAAGCTGAAGAATGATGTTTTATGCTTCGTGTTGTACGCCTGTCCCAGACAAAAAGCGTTGAGGGCTTGAGGCTCCACCATTAGCCACGATGATATGCTACGAAATTCATCAATGCGTCCTCCACTCGAACGAGTACGTAGGGCCCTCTCTTGGGGCAAGGTCTAATTTGAACAAATATGTCTAATTGGCTTAAAACCAACCCCGGGTTAAATATATCCTACCATCGAAAACGTTGAAAACATTAAAATTCTGAAGAACTGTACGGGATGAACAGGATACGTGGTTCCTCACAGATGAGACATATATACACAGGCCTGAAATTTTGGGTGAGGGGACGAGTCGATTACATTGACCCCAGTGTTTCATTGGTACTTGATTTATCGAGCCCGAAAGGATGAAAGGCAAAGATGACCTCGGTGGAATTTGAACTCAGAACGTAAAGACGGATAAAATATTGCCAAGCACATTGCCCGGCGTGCAAACGATTCTGCCAGCTCGCCGCTTTAATAATAATAATAATAATAATAATAAT
>NC_069002.1:28122329-28126639 GCF_001194135.2 Octopus bimaculoides | reverse complement strand
CAGAACATAAAGATAGACGAAGTACCGCTAAGCATTTCGTCCGGCGTGCTAACGTTTCTGCCAGCTCGTCGCCTTAACAATGAAAAATAACAACGTTAACATTGTTGAAGTAATAACTACTACTACTACTACTGCTGCTGCTACTGCTGCTATTGTCACTGTTTCTGCTACTACTGCTACTACAACTACAACTGCTGCTACAACTACAACTGCTACTACTACTACTTCTACAGCTGCTACTACTATTACTACTATTACTACTACTACTATTACTACTTCTACAACTCCTACTACTGCTACTACTACTACTACTATTACTACTACTACTATTACTACTTCTACAACTTCTGCTACTACTACTGCTGCTGTTGCTGCAATTGCTGCTGTTGCTGCAATTGCTGCTGCCACTGCTGGCCATCTTGATATCCAGGGGTGTCATATTACACCATTGACAAGAAATCATGCTTCTGCTACTACTAGAATTCCGTAGACATTCCATAACAGTTGACGCCAGATCTGGCAACAGATACAGCTTTACCAATCGCAAATACAACAGAGTAAATAATTCCTTTGAATAGCAGACGGCTTTTCAGAAAACAATTCTCTTAAAGACCAACGTAGATTAAGGCAGTTTCTCAAAACTGACAGATACCAAAAACCAATTCTTCCCACCCCACGGCCCCCAAATATAAATAGAACGCCTGTTTTCTCCCCTTTTACTTGCATAAGTCACTGGACTGTGGTCATGCTGGAGCACCGCCTTGAGAAAAGTTTAGTCAAGTAAATCGCCCCCGATGTTTGTGTGTGTTTTAAGCCTAGTCCTTACTGTATCGTTCTCTTTTGCCGAAACACTACGTTACTGGGACATGAACAAACCAACACCGGTTGTTAAGCGGTGTTGGTGGAGGCAGTGGGAGGGTGGTGGGCATCGATGTCCATCGCTCCTGAGTGGTACTTGGCGTGAAGTGTCTCGCCTGTCTATGACTATGACTATCAAATGTTTTCACATCCGGCGCTTTCAGAGAGGGGTCGTCTCCACCGCATCGATTCCCAGCCAACCGCCGAACAAGCAAAGCACATACACTGTATATATATATATATGTGTGTGTGTGTGTGTGTGTGTATTTGTGTGTGTGTTGGATAGGTTTACAAAGTCTTGAAGCATTTCAGTTTTATTAAACCAGGCAATTTGTTTACCACCTTTTCAATCCTTACACGCGCCTCTGGATTAAGGGACACAAAAAGAAAAACAATATGCAAAAGGGAAATCACAAACCACAACATTACCCGTAACTTGGTTTCTTCTGTGAGATGTATGTTTTCGGCAATCATCTCCAGGGTCTGTGGTGCTGCTTGTATTGTAACTTCGAGGCCTTGCCCTTTCCAGTTTTGCTGGTGTATTTTTGATGCCTCTAAAATTGTTATCTCTTCTTCTATTCCCATTGGAAAGGCTGAGAGTATCCATGATACATTTATTTCCGGCGGGATTTCTTCAATTGTTATTTTAGATGTTCGCCTGCCTAAGTAAGTTGGCAGCAATACGATATCTATGGCTTTTAAAGGTTGTACGGAATTAATTTTAGCTTTTTCTTCGCTTTTAAAGTATACTGTTACTGTGGCAAAGCGTTTTCCTCTGGTCAGATATTCTATATCCTGCCAGATTGGTTGCAGGCATTTTTCTATGGCTTCTTTTGACACCTTGTCCAGTTTCTTTTATTTTACGATCAGTGTTTTGAATATGACTTCTTTTTGCTGTTTCTTCAATTATTTCACTTGGGAGGGTTGCTTTTACATCGTAACCCTCCATTTCGAAAACCATATTTTGGCGCTTCATTACATTTTTATCGACGCAAATGTTTCCTTTTTTTGACACCAGCCGCAGCTGCAAAATTGACTTTTTTTGGTGATTCCACCAGTTGTTCTGCCGTTGGCATGCTCCGTATTTTACAATTCCTTTCACAGTTCTTTTCACTGTTCATTTAACGGGGTTTTTTTCAGAGTTTTCAGAGTTTTTTATCCTCTACAGAGGAAGTTTTCATTTTTAACAAAAATAAGTTGTGGAAAAACACCACAAAATAATTGATAATTCCCCCGCTCACAGAGAGGAATAATAAAAGTTCACCCTGTCTGCCACACGCAGAACGGTATTATTAAAAACACAAAGAAAAGAATGCAACAACAACAATTTCGACAATTCCAACACTAACCTTCAAAATAATACTACAAAATTAATCACTACAAACAAAACCGCTAGGCATTTCGTCCGGCGTGCTAACGTTTCTGCCAGCTCGCCGCCTTAAGCGATATATATATTCTTTTCTATTCTAGGCTCAAGGCTCGAAATTTTGGGGGAGGGGGCCAGTCGATTAGATCAACCCCGGTACGCAACTGGTACTTAATTTATCGACTCCGAAAGGATGAAATGCAAAGGCGACCTCGGCGGAATTTGAACTCAGAACGTAACGGCAGACGAAATACCGCTATGCATTTCGGCCGGCGTGCTAATGTTTCTTATTTCTTTATTGCCCACAAGGGGCTAAACATAGAGGGAGCAAACAAGGACAGACAAAAGGATTAAGTCGATTAGATCGACTCCAGTGCGTAACTGGTACTTAATTTATCAACCGTCGAAAGGATGAAAGACAAAGTCGACCTCGGCGGAATTTGAACTCAGAACGTAACGGCAGACGAAATATTGCTAAGCATTTCGCCCGGCGTACTAACGATTCTGCCACATCGCTGCCTTCTTTAATACATGTAGTTGCGAAAGATGCATCGTTGTGAAAGATACAAATAAGCAGAAGAAGTGAAGAAACCTTCTAGAAAAGTAATTAAGAACACATTTAGGCCCAGGTATGGCTGTGTGGTTAAGAAGGTTGCTTTGTAACGAGGCGGTTTCAGGTTCAGTCCCACTGCCTGGCACATTGGGCAAGAACCTTCTATTGTAGCTTCCCACTCGCCGACCAATGTCTTGAAAAAGAATTTATTATTAGGCGGTAACTGTGTGGAAACCCGTTGTGTGTGTGTGTGTATGTCCCCTCTCTCGACCGCTTGACAATGTTTAGATGCAAATAGGCAAGCAACAAAAACACGAGGAGGATAGAAAGGTAGAGACTGACATATAGGCGTGTGTGTGTGTGTGTAGATATATAGATGTGTATGGTTTAGTTTTTACACAAACATACATACATACATACATATATATATATATATATGTTAAACTTATTAAATCACTTGCGATATTTATTCAGCTTCGAGCTACAGACACTCCATTCACGTCACTCTCATTCTTAATCTCCATAAGAAATTAAGTGAATCAGTGTGAATGACCCGTTGGAAACCTGTATTCAATAAATATATTCTTCACAAATTGCGAAATAATTTTATTTACTTTTTATGCCATTAAGAATTTTTATTGAAGCTCCAAGTGTGGTCTTCGACTCTCGCAGACAACGGTGCTAAACATACACAAACAAATAACGAATGCTTCAGCTTCTACTATTCAAGTCACCACTTACCATTATCGGAATCAAGTTTTATTTCTCATTAGGAAGGAAGGAGAAATTGGTTTGAAATATAATAGAGTACAATAGCTATGTATGCGTGTGTATGTATGTATAGGTATACAATTTGGTCTGTTTTTATCTATTTCTCTACAAGTGCATTTGCAGTTGGGAGTACTCACATGCTCTCGTGTGTTTATGCAGTGTGGCTGTGTGGTAAAGAAGCTTGATTCTCAACCACATGGTCCCGGGTTCACTCCCATTGCGTGGCACCTTGGGCAATATCTTCTACTATAGTCATCGGGCCGACCAAAACCTTGTGAGTGGACGGAAACCGAGAGATGCCCGTCGCGTGCGTATATGGATATATGCGTGCATGCGATAATATACGCAGTTTTAGACGCGTTTTGACCTTGTCACTACACTAATTTTCAATGGCCAGATAATTGAAGAGATGTTGGCGTGGGCTCCCACCCTGGCATCTGAAACTCGGAGTTTTATCATGGCTACTGAATAAGTGTCACATGTTTTTACAGATAAATTCCTCTATTTGCATAATATCGAGGTCTCTTTCTTTCTTTTGTTGTCCTTCCTGTCAAATATATATATATGTATATATATATATATATAGAGAGAGAGAGAGAGAGAGGGGGGAGGACAAATCGATTACATCGAGCTCCGTACTTGACTGGTACTTTATTTCATCGACACTGAATGGATGTGATGCAAAGTTGACCTCGCTGGGATTTGAACTCAGAACGTAAAGAGCTGGAAGAAATACCGCTAAAAATTTTGTCCTAAGTGCTT
>NC_069002.1:28120892-28122105 GCF_001194135.2 Octopus bimaculoides | reverse complement strand
ATATATATACATAATATTTGTATGTACATACATTTGTATGTTTGTATGTCTTATATATATATCTCTATATTTATTATATATGTAATATTTACATATACATACATTTGTATGTATTGTATATAGACATGTATTTGTATTATGTGTATAATATATACATATACATATTATATATATATATAACATTTATATATACATACATTTGTATGTATTATACGTATAGCATGTGTATTTACATACACATATATAACGTATATTTATACACAGAAATACATACACATATACGCACACTCGCATGCACAGAAACTCAAAGACACACACACACACACACACACACACACACACACAAGCTATTTTTCACCTATGGAATAATGCCTATTCTTGTTCGACACATGTACGACTACAATTGTGTCAGACTCTAAGCAAATTTCTACATATCGCCATTTTCATTCTTAAAGCTTACGCAATTTATTTATTTAATTTTCTTTTTTTTTATCATATTTTTTTTTGTTCAAAAATATATCTGCGGCATTGTTGTGAAAAATAGATTCATCTCGTTATAAATCCATTTACACCAGTCTTAGGCTTCTATTATCTACCCTATATACACAAAAAAATAAAAATAAAAATAAAAAGGTTGAGAGAGAAACTACAAATAACAACAACAACAAAAAATATTGAAAGAAAATGAGAACAAGATAGATAAATACAAAATTGGGATAAATCGTCAATTTGAGTTTGCTGTTTGAATATATTCCTATGATTGTAATGCCAGGAGCAAGCACGCAAGACGTGACATAACTCGAGGTGTGTTCTACGAACGCTCCACAACCTTCACAGGTTGGTTCAATGTCAAAAATTTGGTATCATGCTTGGAATCACGTTCATTGCGAATATCTCTTTCCTTGCTTCTTTCCGTTTTCTATCTTCTTTCTTTTTCTTTTTTTTTTTTTTCTTTCTTTCATTTTCATTCAATCATAATAGGGATAAAACTTCAATGGCGGAATAGTATATACGGTTTAGGAACAACACGGTTTTGGTGTTAGAGTTAAGGGATAATATGGAATTTTAAACTAATTTATTATTCGTGACGATGAGTCCACGATTATCTTTGGATACCTTTTATGAATTTCGCCTCACATCACATCACCTCATGTCGCCAAATAGCAGGAGAAAATTTTTGTTTAATTTCATTCCTGGTTTTATACATCGCCCT
>NC_069002.1:28118482-28119699 GCF_001194135.2 Octopus bimaculoides | reverse complement strand
TATATGCATACATACATACATGCACGCACTGTACACACACATACAATGGTACACACACACACACACACACACACCGAGGTCGATGCAGCCTACTATTTGTGTTTTCCAGTTTGTAGAGTCAAGCAAGAAATCCTATTGCAGTTATTCTAAAACCAAATCAATATTCTACATGGAATAATGGGTGATGATTTGACAGAGACGTTGAAAACGGCTTAACTGTATTTTAATCTCTTATTTCTGTGTCTTCAGTTCAAATCCCGTCAGGATTAACTTGACCTTTGATCCTTTTGTAATGGATAAAGCCATTCCCTGCGGTGGAACGAAACTAAATCAATTGACTTATTGTAAGCTTAGTCAGAAAGACAGCGAGACTGGAGAATGAGAAGAAATCACGTCACACGGATTTGCTGCTAAAAGAGACACGGTGTCGAAGTATCGAGTCATTATTATTCATTATCATCGTCATTCGAGAGATTCGGTTCGAATATTTACAAAGGTCGTGATTGTTTTGTTTTTTTTTTTGACCCCCACTAAAAGGCAGCCGTTGGCCAGTTGGTGATGTTAACCCAAATTGAGGTTCTGTTACACCCCCACCCCACTGAGAAACTGATGCACTTTCTGTCCGACTGTTTTTTATTTTTTATTTTCTTCTTTTCGTTTTGTTACAGTCATTGGACCGCGGCCACGCTGGGGCACCGCTTGGGAGAGTCTTAGTTGAGCAAATCGACCCCAGTACTTTTTTGGGGGGTTTTTGTTTTTTTTACGTCTTTCATATTTAGTCTACTACGTATTCTATTTGATCTCCTTTGCCGAAACGCTACGTTACGGACACATAAACAAACCATCACCGGTTATCGATCGGTGTGGTGGGGCACACACATTAACTCAAAGATATACATACATACTTACATACATACATATGTATATATATGTGTGTGTGTGTGCATTTGATTGACCGTTGACTGAACACTATTCAATTTTTTTTCCTCAATTTTTTTTTCTCCCAATTTTTTTTCTCCATTTTTTTTCTCCGTGTTTTTCTCCTTGTCTCCGTATTCTTTCTGTTGAAGAGCGTAGCTCGAAACGTCAAAGACTTTCCGTATTCCCGAGCGTCATACTAATACATCCTTTTGTTATTTACACCACCTGTCCTCGTCTGTTGTTGCTTTTTCGTACATTCTCCCATATATATATATATATATATATATATATATATA
>NC_069002.1:28115672-28117845 GCF_001194135.2 Octopus bimaculoides | reverse complement strand
GGCTGACAGAATTGTTAGCACGCCGGGCAAAATTCTTGTTCTGAGTTCAAAATCCGCTGAGGTCTACTTTGCCTTTCATCCTTTCGTGGGGTCGATAAAATAAGTAGCAGTCGAGCACTGGAGTCGATGCAATCGACTTATCACCTCCCCTCGAAATTGCTGGCCTTGTGCCAACATTTGAAGCCAATATTCTTTTCTAATCTAGGCACAAGGCCTGAAATTTGGGGAGTTGGAGCCAGTGGATTACATCGGCCCCAGTGCTCGACTGGTGTCTATTTTATCAACCCCGAAAAGATGAAAGGTAAAGTCGACCTCGGAGGAATTTGAACTCAGAACGTAGAGACAGGCGCATGTTTAGCGTAGACACGTTCACACGGATCATTCTTACATACACCCACCTTTCAACAAAACTGCTCAAACGCAGCGTTTTCCACTCCACCCCGCTTTCCTTTTCAAGTAAAACTTGAAAAAGATAATGAGGCCTTGGTTAGGGTGGAAAGTATCTGCAAGACCAAGGATATCTAGAAATATCGATAGGCCTCGGCCCGAAAATCCTCCAGAACAGGTCACCCAGTTGATTCTCATCAACACCCAGAGTTCCCCGAAGAACGTCGTCACACAAGCCAACCACTAACCTTCTACAGAACGCCTGAGTGAGACTTCCATCAACCGCATTTCCCAACTGACAGAGGAGTGTGAGCGCCTGATGATACTCTAGATATCAGATACCACCAAGCAAAAACCACCAAGAATTCTGTTCACAATGTTTCTTCGTGGAAGTGTAAAGCATAACACGAAGATCACTGGTAAACTTTGGTAATTACAGTTTTCCGTGATGGATCGATGCAATTGTTCAGACCAAAATTATTTTCATGTGCGTGTGCGCTCGCGCGCGCGCGTGTGTATGCGTGCATGCGTATCTAGAGGTCCGGACCCCGGATCCCGAGTAATTTAACCGGGTCCTTCCGTCCAATACCTCATAAAACTCTTGGTTGCCACGGACCTGCTTCTCAAGGTACCGAGCTGCAAACAAACTGACTTCTCCTGGTTAATCTTTGCCTCTGTCTCTGCTTCGTATTCTCTTAGGGTGACGCCGATCACTTCGATTTCCGAGATGTCCGACGCTATTTCGGTGATGTCGTTGACACGAATCTTCCGCGTCCTAGTTCACACGGGATTCCCTTCGAAACATCAAGCTTTTTTAGAAATGGTTCGAGATCCAACATGTACAGAAGGGACGAGAGTGGGCATTCTTGACGGACCGAACGTGCGATGCTTAACGATTCCCATATGTGACCATTCAATTTGACCATTGAGCAGATGTTGCTGTATATTGAATAATAATAATAATAATCTTAAAGCATGAAAAACCGTCCAAAAACAAATAAAATAGAAGGATATAACAGATTTAAAAAAACATTTGGGAAAAAAATAAATAAGACGAGATGGTCACGTCTAGAATAACTTTTAATTAATGATCAACTCAATCAGGTTGGACTGTAAATTAAAAAACATCACCACCACCAACAACAACAACAGCAACAGCAACAACAGCGACGCCACCGCCGACGACAACGACGTCGCTGATGATGACGACGACATCGACCGAAGTGTGCGACGCAGCAGACTGCTACAAATAAATTTAATTAATATATATCACAATAAATCAGTAAAATATACAGAAAACTTTTACACACGCATACACTCACATACATATATATATATACACATATAGATACATGCAGACACATTCGCACACACACATGCACACACACATACAGAGACATACACATGCACGCATACACACAGGCGCGCGGGCGCACACGCACATGAAAATAATTTTGGTCTGAACAATTGCATCGATCCATCACGGAAAACTGTAATTACCAAAGTTTTCCAGTGATCTTCGTGTTATGCTTTACACTTCCACGAAGAAACATTGTGAACAGAATTCTTGGTGGTTTTTGCTTGTCTTTCGCACATTATTCCATCGTCTTAATGAAAGATAAATTCGTTCGGTTTCTTTTTTTCTCTTTTTTGTTTTGTCTATTTGGAATTCTATTGTCAAATGAGTTTTAAAAAATTTATTCAAATTTCAAACGTCATATACAAAAGCTGTAGAGAAACAACAGACCTACAAAATAAATATTTTTTCTAAAAAAAAAAGCCTAAA
>NC_069002.1:28112689-28115141 GCF_001194135.2 Octopus bimaculoides | reverse complement strand
ATATATATATATATATAAGAATTAACAATAAGACCTTTCGCCGAATTTGGGTCGACCGAGTCATCTGGCATTATGTACTTGTTCTTGAGAAATTCTAACTGTTAATTTTTACTTGTATTCACCTGATGAAAACAGATATTATTTTTGCATGATGTAACATTTCTGTTCTTCAATTAAAAGAAAAACACGTCTGAAACAGCTGTTGTTATTGTCTACTTTTCACCTAACTCGGAACTTGCAACTCGTTTGGATCTGGAGTCTATAGACGGTGATGCAATAGGAGCAGTGAGTGTATCCATGAGTGACCGTGATGACTCGCTGTGTATTCTATCAGCCTCTTGTGAACGTGTGCATAACCGAAGAACAAGTGAGTATATATTTGTCATTATACATTGTCTGTACACTATAGCGCTATCACCGACCCAGGCTTACAATTGTGAGTTCGACTTCTCGACCGGGTTGTATGTCATGTTGTTGAGCAAGACACTTTATTTCATGTTGCTCCAGTTTGCTCAGGTGTAAAAATGAGTTGCAATATCACTGGTGCCAAGCTGTATCGACCTTTGCCTTTTCCTTGAATAACATCAGTGACGTGGAGAAGAGAGGCAGGTATGCATGGTCTTCCATAAAATTTCTAGGCACAATCCCATGGTCATTTGTGACTTGAAGGTGGCCTTTACCCTTGTGTATGTGTGTGTGTGTGTGTGTGTGTACAAGGTTCATTCAAAAAGTATCGGATTTTATTTTTTCTCGCCAAAACTAATGTCGCGTGGGCAAAATCCGTTGGGTGTGAGGTGACACCACTCTTCCTGCGTGAAAACTTTTTCGCCGGTAGGCGGCGTCAGCTCTTGCTGTTACGCCAAGAGTACAGATGAGTAGTGCTCGTCGGATTTTCGTTTTCAAACAAGATGACCGAACGCATCGAGCAGGAATATTGCGTCAAGTTTTGCCAAACTTTTTGTGATACTCAAGCTCAAACTATCCAGAAGATTCAGCAAGGCTTTGGCATTATGCCATGGGCAAAACTCAGATCAATGAGTGGTACAACCAGTTCAAATATGGCTGCACTTCAGTGGAGAGCGAGGCATGCTCAGGCAGGCCATCCACAAAGTGAAAGGAGGAAACGATTGAGAAGGTTCGGCAACCTGTAATCCAAGCTTTCTTGGTCAAGAACAACACACTACTGGTTCGAGAGGCTCCCTATTCACCCGACTTGGTACCGTGTGACTTTTGGCTCTTCCCCAAACTGAAAACCACGCTGGAAGGGAAGCGGTTTGAGTCGCAAGAGGAAATTATGAGTAAAGCGACGGCGAAGCTCCATAGTATTCTAGAGAAGGCATTCCAGAGGTGTTACCAGCCGTGGCAGAGCCATCTGCAGAAGAGTATGAACTTCCAAGGGTAGTATTTTGAAGCAGACTGAATAAAATTTTTGAAATGTACGAAATTGTTTTGTTCTTTTTTTATATCCTTTGGACATGAAAAAAGTCGGATGATTTTTGAACACACCTCGTATGTATGTATTTTCTTTTCTCTTTTTATTTAGACACTTCCTTTAGAGAAGCTGGTCTTTAATAAAGATACAAAGCTCCGTCGTTGGAATGTAGATAACAATAAGACTGTCACATTTTTAAACCTGAGAAAAGTCTTGCAGAGTTTTACAATTCCGCTTACAGATTGTATTTGTAATGTGGGAGTCAGTTGGTGGATTTCTTTTTCTGGAGATCCGATCTTATCCAAACTGACAGTTAACCATTTACTTACAAAACAAAGTGCTGCAATTATTATTGGTATAAATGTAAATTTGTAATCCGGATATAGGGCTGCCATGTTATGTTGGCAAACAATCTTTACTCCAAAGTACTGTTGCTGAATATCTCTCGTTGTGAGATTTACAAATAGTAATTTTCTAAGATGAACTTTGTCTTTCATCCTTTCAAGTTTGCCAAAATAAAGTGATTGACACATACCAGAGCTGATGGCATCAACTAAACCCTCTTCCCAAAATTGCTGGCCTCGTGCTTAAATTATTAAAAGCACCGAGCTGGCGGAATCGCCAGCCTGGGAAAATTACTTTGGATCATCGCTGAGTTCAAATTCTGTCGGAGTTAATTTATATATATGTATGTGTATATATGTATATATGCACACACACACATACATATATATAAATATATATATATATATATATATATGTTTGAAGGTTTGGAGGTGATGTACAGAAATTATATAGAAAAAAATTAATTAAGGTACTCAGAAACCTGGATGTTTGTACATTTACAGATTTTTATTAATGTCACATATTAAATGAAGCGCTCTTCACCTAGTCGTGTAGGTTTTTCAAATTGTTTTGAAACAATTTGAAAAACCTACACGACTAGGTGAAAAGCGCTTCATTTAATATGTGACATTAATAAAAATCTGTAAATGTACAAACATCCAGGTTTCTGAGTAC
>NC_069002.1:28109782-28112468 GCF_001194135.2 Octopus bimaculoides | reverse complement strand
AGCCTGGGAAAATTACTTTGGATCATCGCTGAGTTCAAATTCTGTCGGAGTTAATTTATATATATGTATGTGTATATATGTATATATGCACACACACACATACATATATATATATATATAAATGTATATATACGACGGGCTTCTTTCAATTTCCACCATTCAAATCCACTCACAAAGCCTTGGTCAGCCCAGTGCTGTAGTAGAAGACACTTGACCAAGGTGCCACGCAGCCGGACTGAACCTGAAACTATGGGATTGGGAAATAAACTTCCTACCACACAATCACTCCTACAACGATATAGACGGGATTCCACACATCCTCCATCAACTAAAATTCACTCACAAGGCATTAGCTAGCCTGGAACTATAGTGATTGAAGACAATTGCCCAAAGTGCCGCACAGTGAGGTTGATCTCGAAACCGCGTAGTTCCAAAACGAGGTTCTGAGCTTATTCTTAATCACGCAACCACGTCTGCGCTCAATGATTTCTTCTTTTCTTTTCTGTTTTGTTTTGCATTTTTCAGGACAACAAAAATAATTACGGTTTAGTCAGAGTTTATTTTTGCTTCCCGTTGATTTTAAATCAATCGAGAACCCATCCCATTACCAACCCCGCTTTCAATTCTTCCCGATAGCTTTTTGTAAATACTCTCTCCCTCTCTATCTATCTATCGCTAGCTCTCCTTCTCTATCGCTCTCTATGTTTTATATGTTCCTACAGTTTAAAATTGTTAGTCATAAATGACTTTTCCACCTCTAGTGTCGTCCAAACACTATCGTAATTATATACTTCGTTGCATCAGCATAAACCAACAAAATGTATTAGACATGTTTAGAGACTAAATTTCATTTAGACGTCATCCATTTGCAAACCAATAGTTAAGCTAGCGTTAACATATTTAATGCAGTAACAGCAACCAAAGCTAACATTTGCTATACTAAATCAAGCCTTAATAGTATTCACTTTATTGCTTAAGTTGAATTCTGCTATCTAGTAATATTGTAGCTTTTATGTGTTGCCAGAGTAGGCGCATGCGCGGCTGTGTGATTAAAAAGCTGACATCCCAACCATACGGTCTATGGTTCAGTTCCACTGCACGGCATTTTGGATAAGGGACAAGTTTCTTCTGCTATAGCCTATATATATATATGTATATATATATATATATATATATATATATACATACATACATACATACATACATACATACATACGCGCACACACGCGCGCACGCAAACACACACACCATATAACACACACACACACACACACACACACACACACATATATATATATATATATATATATTAATAGTAAGAGTATGACAACAAAAGAATGAATGAGACCTCGATGTTGGTTCTGTAGTTAGAAGCTTGCTTCCCTACCACATGGTTATGGGTTCAGTCCCACTGCGTGGCACTTTGGGCAACTGTCTTCTACTAAAGCCCCGAGCCAACCAAACCTTTGTGAATGTATTTGGTAGACGGAAACTGAAAGAAACCCATCACCTATGTATGTGTGTCTTTGTGTCTGTGTTGTCCACCTCCCCCACCTCACCATCACCGCTTGACAACTGGTGTTGGTGTGCTAACGTCCCCGTAACTTAGCGGTTCGCCAAAAAAGACTGATAAACAAAAGTAAGTCTGGGATTGATTTGTTCGACTAAAAGCCCTTCAAGGTGGTGCTCCATTATTTTATTTTTAAACAGATCGTGGTGCACCAGGCGACTTTTTAACAGTGGATTTTGGGCAAAATACTTCTGTTTCAGTTTTTATTATTTATTTAAGCAAAAGGCGGCTAGCTGGCAGAATCGTTAGCACGCCGGGCGAGATGCTTAGTGGTATTTCGTCTGCTGTTACACTCTGAGTTCAAATTCCACCGAGGTCGACTTTGCCTTTCATAAATTAAGTACCAGTTGAGTACTGGGTCGATCTAATCGACTGACCCCCTATCCCCAAAATTCTGGCCTTGTGCCTAAAGTAGAAAGGATTATTAATCTAAACAAAAGGCGGCAATCTGGTAGAACCGCTAGTACGCCGGTCGAAATGCTTCGCAGCATTTCGTCTGCTGCTACAGTCTGAGTTCAAATTTCGCCGAGGTCGACTTTACTTTTCATCCTTTCGGGGTCGATAAATTAAGTACCAATCAAGTATTGGGTTCGATGTGATCAACTTACCCCCTGCCCCCAAAATTTCAGACCTTGTACCTACAGTACAAGAGATTATTTATCTAAACAAAAGGCAGTGAGCTGGCAGAATCGTTAGCACGCCGCTCAAAATGCTGTGGCATTTCGTCTGTCTCCACATTTCGAGTTCTAATTCTGCTAGGGTCGACTTTGCTTTTCGGGGTTGATAAAATAAGTACTGAACATGTTCCAGCACTAGGGTCCACGTATTCAACTAGCCCCACCCACGAAACTTCAGGCATTGTACCTATAATAGAAAGGATCATTGATCTAAATAAATAAGTAAAATACGATATCTATAACATTCCATGTTAGTTATTAGGCTGCGGCCATGCTGGAATACCGACTTTCATTGGAACAAAACGACCCTGTTACTTTTTTTTTTTTAAAGCATGGTATTTATTCTTTTGCCGAACCGCTGAGTTACGGTGACGTAAACAGACCATCACTTGTTATCAAGCGGTGGTTGGGACAAACACAAAGACACACGCACGCACGC
>NC_069002.1:28101504-28106965 GCF_001194135.2 Octopus bimaculoides | reverse complement strand
ATATATATATATATATATATATATATATATATATATATATACATATATATATGTCTGTGTATATATATATATGTGTATATTTATATGTGTATGTATATATGTATATGTACATATATATGTAAATATGTGTGTATATATGTATATATAAGTATATAAACAAAAAATATATATATGCATATACACATACATATATGTACATCCATACATGTACATGTACATACATGTACATACATATACATGAACATACATACATACATATATATATATATAATGTATGTATATGTATATTTTAGTTATATATATACATATATACGTGTATGTATGCGTGCGTGCGCGCGCGTGTGTGTAAACACTTAATAACTTATTAACATCTAATTATTAAAATGGAGAAATTATTAGAAAAGCTGTTTCTATTCATTTTTTTTCAAATAAATAGACAGTGATATATATATATATATAAATATATATATATAGAGAGAGAGAGAGAGAAAGATACCTGGAATATAAATAAATTCGATTATCACTGCATACGCATTATGAACGAAACTAGCCAAATACTATTTAGTAGCTTAGCCATTTATTATCTTCTAGCTTGACCACACATTATCCACTGGTCTGCATTATTATCATGTACGCCGGGCGAAATACTTAGCGGTATTTCGTCTGCCGCTGCGTTCTGAGTTCAAATTCCGCCCAGGTCGACTTTGCCTTTCATCCTTTCGGGGTCGATAAATTAAGTACCAGAGAAACACTGGCGTCGATGTAATCGACTTACCCCCTCTCCAAAAATTTCAGGCCTTGTGCCTATAGCAGTAAGAATTATTATTATGTTCGAGATTGAGTTCTTTCATCAACTAACCTCTCCGCGTATTATCTATAGACCTGGTCTATATTGTCGACACAACTGTATTATTTAATCCACAAACCTCACTATGTATTATCTACAAGCCTGGTCTATATCATCACTGAGATTGGGTTCTTTTATCTGCTGGTCTTACTAGGGTCTTATCTATAGTCCTGCGTACTATTATGTATGGAGGCCGAAATGGCCCAGTGGTTAGGGCAGCGAACTCGCGGTCATAGGATCGCGGTTTCGATTCCCAGACCGGGCGTTGTGAGTGTTTATTGAGCGAAAAACACCTAAAGCTCCACGAGGCTCTGGCAGGGGAATGGTGGCGAACCCTGCTGTACTCTTCCACCACAACTTTCTCTCACTCTTACTTCCTGCTTCTGTTGTGCCTGTAATTCAAAGGGTCAGCCTGGTCACATTGTGTCACGCTGAATATCCCCGAGAACTACGTTAAGGGTACACGTGTCTGTGGAGTGCTCAGCCACTTGCACGTTAATTTCACGAGCAAGCTGTTCCGTTGATCGGATCAACTGGAACCCTCGACGGAGTGCCAACAACAACAATGGTTTAGCAAGAAGCAGAAAGGCAGCGCCTGTGGCCTTTTCCGGCCCTCCAAAAGTGATGAGAGGAAAAGGAGGGTGAAACCACGACTGTGACATTATGTGCAGGCTTCTGTACAGTTTCCATCGTACCAGTTTTACTTAGTATTATCAGAATCGTTAGAATGCCGGGCAAAATGCCTAGCGGCATTTCATCCGTCTTTACGTTCTACATTCAAATTCCAACAAGTTTAACTATGCCTTTCATTCTTTCGGGGTCGATAAATTAAGTACCAGATGCGTACTGGGTCGACGTAATCGACTAATCCCCTTCCCCCAAATTTCAGACCTTGTGTCTGTAGTAGAAAGGATTATTAGATGCAGATCTTAGGGCAGTGGATCTTTCGTTTAACGTTTTGCAAATGTTTTGTCTAACGTTCTGAGTTCAAATCTCACCGGCGACAAGTCTGAGAGTTACGATGATAATTTCTCTGGGTCTTAAGACAGCGAGCTGGCAGAATCGGTAACGGCATTTCGTCAGTCTTTACTTTATGGTTTCAAATTCTGCCGAGGTCGACTTTTCTTTTTATCCTTTCAGGGTCTATAAAATAAGTATCAGTCTAGCCCCAGCGTCAATGTAATCGATTTACCCTCTCCCCCCCAAATTGCTGGCCTTGTGCCAAAATTTGAAACCATTTATTCCAGGTTTTAGGGTGCAACTACCATCGCAGCTTACACGTTGTTTGAGGTAAAAGAATTTCGTCAATTCTGGGAGTTTTGTAGTGTTCGTTTCATTAACGGTATGATGAGCGTGAAAGTTAACAGACGAAACAGACTTCTTATAGTTATAAGTAACTGGAAGGCGGTGAGCAAGAAGAATTGTTAACATGCCAGACAAAATGCTTAGCGGCATTTCTTTCGGCTTAACGTTCTGAGTTCAAATGCCACCGAAGCCAACTTTACTTTCATCCTTTCGAACTTAATAAAATAAGTACCAGTTGAGAACTGGTATCGATATAATTGACTAGCTACTTCACAAAATTGTCGGGCTTTGTGCCAATAGTAGAAAGAGTTATAGGTAGCTAGATGATATCGTACGAAATAGCTTGTATCGACCTTGGAATCTGTATCGACCCGACTAGAAATAGCTGTCGGACATTTTAAAGGGGAAAATATCTGCAGTAGGATACGTGAGGTTTTTTAAAGAAAGTCAAACACGATTAGCTAAAACTATGAGATAGAAGCATATGAGAAATCAAATAAGCGAAAACATAAAAATAACTTTGTGGAGTTAAGTTAGGTATAATTCACTAGACATAGAAGGCACTAGAAAGTGAGTAGTCTTAAGCGATTCGGTGGTCAATTCCGGACATGTTTCGGTTATTTTAGTCCTCTTCAGTGACGTACAGTTTAACCTGGTCTGTAACGATTGTCGATACCAATTTTGTTTCATGCTCTCCATATCATAACGTGATCGATGCCGACTATTTTGTTCTGTACCCTTCTGTATCCTTCCATTCATATACTACTATAAACGGTCTGTTTCTGCTAGTGACGTCCATTTTCATCATCAATAATACTATATCAATAATAAATTCAAGGCGAAAAACTACAGTAATAACCCAATCCTTTTACCACCATCAACGCGATCTTTTGCTGGTGGAAGCACCTTAAGACCTGGTTTGCTGTTACAAGAATCACTTCCTTCACTATCTTTCCCTTCAACCGGAATTTCTTGGCCAAATTCGTAATCTAAAGATTATTTCTTTCTCGTAGATGCAGGCGTAGCTGTGTGGTAAGAAGCTTGTTTTTTTGACCACATAGTTCTGGGTTCAGTCCCACTGCGTGACACATTGGGCAAGTGTCTTCTACTATAGCCCCGGGCCGACAAAAGTCTTGTGAGTGGATTATGTCGGCAGAATCTGACAGAAGCCCGTCGTATATGTGTGTGTGTGTGTGTGTGTGCGTGTGTGTGTGTGTATGTGTGTGCGTGTGTGTGTATGTGTGTCTTTATGTTTTTCTCCCACCCTCAACGCATGGCAACCGGCGTTGGTGTGTTTAAGTTCCCGTAACATAGCAGTTTAGCAAAATTGATTGATGGAATGAGCACCAGGTTTTAAAAGATAAGTACTGGTGTCGAATAGTTCGACTAAATCCTTTAAGACGGTGCCCCAGTATGGCCACAGTCCAATAAGTGAAACAGGTAAAAAGATGGGGGGGAAGAGGCGTAGATCAGTGAGAAGAAGCTTGCTTCCCAACCACATGATTCTAGGTTCAATCCTACTGCATGGCACCTTGAGTAATTCACTTCTACTATAGCCTCGGGCCGACCAAAGCGCCCTGTGAGTGGATTTGGTTGATGGAAACTAAAAGAATCCCATCTGTGTGGGTGTGAGGGTGTGCGTGTGTGTGTGTGTGTGTATGTGTGTGTGTGTGTGTGTATGTGTATGGGGGGTGTCACCCACCACCACTTGACAAAGAGTGTTGGTGCGGTAACGTCCCTGTAACATAGCAGTTCGGCAAAATTGTCCGATAGAATAAGTACCTGGCTTTAAAAAATAATAATGAATAAGTACTGGGGTCGATTCATTCGAGTAAACATTTTTCAAGGCGGTGCCCCAGCATGGCTGCAGTCTAATGACTGAAACAAAAGATAAAAGGAGGGTTTAATTTTAATTAAAATTCTTTAATTTACTCCATCAAGTATTAGCACTTATTTTATAATTGTATTTAGAATATATACTGATAAATGGTGAATGTAGCACCGCGCTGCAACAACACATGCCCCGTCACATGACCTGATCTATATTTAGAATAACTGAAGCAATTAATATGTCTTTTGTCAACGAAAGCCCAGGGTCGTAGTAACAGAACGCCTCGGTCAAATTGACCCAGCCGCGCCTTCTGCATGAAAAAAACTAACCGTGAAGTGAACGCAAGCTTAGTTGATCCGATAGGGTCAGAAATTTTAATTGACTGTGCGATTAGTGATAAGAAAGAGCCTTATCTAAATAAGCTGTTCGGGTTATCTCTGCAGATATATTCTTTGGAAATTATAGCTAGCACTGGTCGTTACACCGCTGTATTTAGTGGCTATTTAAGCAGTGTTTGATCTAGTTGTTTGCTTACATCTGACGTCTCGGATATGAAACGTCGTAACAAAAATGAGTGCTGGTTATAATTTCTACAGGAAATCTGTAGAGATAACCTTAACAGGAGATGTTATAGCACTGCTAACACAGTAGAACACGGCATTGACTTATAAAAACGTTTAATATACTTTGTAGTATATTACGGTTGCATATCGGTTACAAGTCATTAATATCTAAATAACAACTTAATGGCCATGAAAGACATGCCAAGACAACAGCGTGGTTTAAGTTAATTAAAAATAATTAAAACATAATGCATTGAAATGGGAATCTGGTCTTTATTAGTTGAGTGTATTATCCACCAATTTGCGTTGTATTATCTCCTAACCAGATCATATAATACTGTCTCAGTATTAATATTGCCTCTGTTGCTAATATATATTTTGTTAACAAGCTCATTTGCTAATAGCGACATCTGCGCCTGTTCAGACAGTTTTCTCTATATACCGCTGACAGAGAGAGGAGTCTCTGCTCTCTCTGGCAGTCGAATGTACATCATTGACGAGGCCAAGGAAGGTCGAGATCACGCCATCTGGTGGTCTCGACGCTGGAGGTGGTGGGAATTTATCTCCCCGCTAGCGATATAAATAGGTGTGCAAAATGCACCAAAAGCATATTTGAGAATTTCTCTCGTGGTATCTATAGCAGTATGGTTTGTTCCAACAGAACATCCACGTTTAAATGGGGATAAAAATTACCTCTCGGTATTAAGACTGCCTCTGTCGCTAATAAATATTGGTCATATAATATGAGAAAGGGTTGTATGATACACACACACACATTCACACACACACATCTGTAATTTTTTATTTTTTATTTTTTATTTGCTTCAGTCGTTGGAGTGCAGTCATTCTGGGGCACAGCCTCGAAGGGTTTCTTAATCGAACAAATCTACATCTGTACTTGTTTTTTTTTTTTTT
>NC_069002.1:28093816-28099193 GCF_001194135.2 Octopus bimaculoides | reverse complement strand
TATATATATACCTGCATCAACTTGCAATAAAAGCAGGTAGTAATTTTATCTTGCCCTTATTCTTAGTGCAAGTTTTGAAGAGTGCAGTTTGATTTTAACAGTTATTTTTTCAAAGCTATAATGGGAGTGACAAAGGAGCATATTCAGCATATTTTGCTTTATGAGTTCAATAAAAGTAACAACTTAACGGAAAGGGCGAGGAATATTAACGCAGTATATGAGGATCGGACAAGCGTAAACTAGTGTCAACAGTGGTTCCAGATATTCCGAGCTGGAAACTACAGCCTAGAAGACGAACCTCGTCTTGGAAGATCTGTAGAGCTCGACGAGGAAGCCTGCAAACCCTGGTGGAATAAAATCCCATCGTAACTGCAGATGAACTAGCAGAGAAGCTTGGATTTGGCCATTCAACCATTCATCGACACCTGTGTGCCATCTTTGGTTTCAAGATGAAAAGTATTCTTCCATCAGGATAATGCTCGGCCGCATACAGTGAGGATGACATTCCAAAGGCTGGAGCAGTTTGAATGGGAAACTATTCTCCCACCCACCATATTCGCCGAACATTGCCCCATCTGATTATCATTTATTCCGCAGTCTTCAAAATCACTTGGATGGAAAAAATATGAATTCTGTAGACGAGATCAGAAAAGTACTGGAGGAGTATTTTTCGTCACGGACAAGTGAATTTTGGAAGAGGGGCTGCCTTGCAAGTCTAACAGAGAGATGGAAGAGCATTGTAGAAAATGAAGGTAAGTATATTTTAGACTAAAAAAGAACTTTGTTTATCTTAATTTTGAAAAATAAAAGAAGTATAATAAGCCGCATTACTTATGAGATGACCCAATATATATAATTGTTTAGACTTTGAGTATACACCTTGTAGTATGCCGATTAAAGCATTTTCACTGCTTATGGCTACCTGATGTCATCCACTGATACAACCCAGGCGAAACTGAGTACATTGAGCGAGGCACCTGACGAGATACATCTGTACCGGAAGATGCAACACAACCAGTTGTATAGCATCCCAACCGCAAGGAACCGATGCAAGATGGGTCGAAACGATCGTTGTGATTAATAAAGATTCTAGTGAATCCCATTTTCCGTTTCCCTCATTTTTTTTATGTATTTATGTGTGTGTGTTTTAGTGCCCGTGGTTGTCCCCCACTGCCGCTTGGGAACCGGTGTTGGTGTGTTTATGTCCTCATAACTTAGCAGCCACTACATAATTCTTTTTTTTCTCTCCTTGTTTCTTTCTGCGTTCCTTTCTGTGGAAGAGCGTAGGCTTGAAACGCTAAAGACTTTTTCACTTCCCGAGCGTTATACTAATGCATCTGTTTATTGTCTACACCACCTGTCTTCGTCTTTTGTTTTTTTTTGTGAATTCTCCCCCTATATACATATATATATATATATATAAGTATCTATGTATACATATGTGTGTATATATATATATGTATGTATGTATGTATGTATGAATATAATTAGTTGTATGTATGTATAAGTTGCACATGAACCTTCACCTGCTCGATTTTTATATAAATTATGCTTACTGATAAAACAGTCGAAAATATATGCATTCAAAGAATATTATCTTCTAATTTCATACAACCAAGCTTTATTTAAAATAAAGAGAAAGAACTTTTACTATATTCCTTCAGGGAAAAAAATCCTAAAAATTAAACTTTAGTTATCCTCTTTCTACAACATTGTAATTGCGCGTGATAAGAACTAACCATATCGAGAATGCTAGTTGACGTCTGAGATGATGAGCTACGCCTCTCAATTCGTAGCATTTCCCACATGTCATTATGCAATTCATCAGGTGAAACATTGAAGTAGCGCATTATTTCCATCATGCTTTATGTTTCTAGAATATGATTTATTCTCTATTGAATTCTTTCTTTGAGTTGATAAAAATAAGAATACACACACACACACACACACACACACATAAACATGTGCATGTATTCATGTGTGTGTGTGTGTGTGTGTGTGTGTGTGTGTGTGTGTGTGTGTATGTGTAAAGATATATCCCTGTGTGCATATAAACGTATAGAGATAATTTCATATGCAAATATGCTTGCAAATATGCTTGCAAATATACATATTTTGTGTGTGTGTGTGTGTGTGTGTGTGTGTGTGTCTGTGTGTTGATAAAAGGGTTCAGAATTGCAATATGTGTGTAATAATGCATTTGTAATCAACAACTTTTACGCGAAACCTGTTAAATTCTTGGGAAAATAATAATGTATGTTACCATTGCGTTATCCGTGCTTCTGTATAAAATAATGAAGTTACAACTTTCTTTCAAAACGAAAACAAAGTTGTTTCTTTTGTATACCGGAGGCTGTTACATAGGAAACATCGTCAAATGTCTTAAAAGATTTAACTCACCAACTTAGCCGGCAGATATAAACGTTATTGCTACGAATGTCTAACATAGTAACATATCTCTTATTGATTCAATGAATAAACTAGAAATTAACCCGCTCCAGAAAAGAAAGAAACAAACAAACAAACAAAGCATTACGTCTCTCTTGCTTGTGTTGTATTACTTACTTGCTCAAAATATACAGTCTACAAGATTCAGTTATATTATCGAACTTATTCTTTTCTTGTTTTGTTGTTATTAGTTTACTAGTTTTCTATTAATCTCCAATCTTTTATTAATCTAGCGTGTATTAATCTGCTATGTAATATTAATATAGTTTGTATTATCTTTTAATCAGGCCAAATATTATCTACAAATCTGGTCATGAATTCTCTAATAACCCTGTCCGTATATTATCTTCAAACTTAGCCATGTATTATCTGCAAGCTGTTTATTACCTGCAAGTCTAGCCGGGTATTATTTTCTGGTCTGGCCATTGTTACTCCGGTAGCTGAAGTGTGTGACCTGCTAGTTATAATCTTCGTTCTGTAATGATTTCGGCAAGAGGTCATGTGTTGGATCTCTTTAGAATACCTTCACTAGTTATACGATCTTGCCTGTACGTTCTCAGAATCTTCCTCAAACTTGTTTGATGGAATACATTAAGTTTTCTGTCGATTTTTCACCATGCTTCTCCATGTCTCACAGGCATAGAGAACAGTCAGTAGAATCATGCTATTATAGAGCCATATTTTTGTGTGTAGGTCGACGGCATTGGAGGATCAGAGAGTGCACATTCTCTGAAATACAGCTGCAGTTCTGCCAATTCCACTATCAACTGGCCTTACACTAAATTGTTATTGAAAGGTTATACTTATCCCCACTTAAGCGTGGATATTCTATTCGAACAAACTATACTGCGGTAGATAGCATAAGAGAAACTCTCATATTGGCTTTTGTGCAAGATGCACTCTTGTTTAAATCACTAGAGGGGAGATAATAAATCCCTGCCATCTCCACCAGATCAAGTGATTTCGACATCCCTTGGTCTCGTCAATGGTGGACGTTCTGCTGCTAGAGATAGCATAGACTCATCTCCCCGCCAGCGATATATAGAAAAGCAGTGTATAGTTTGTTCTAACTGAACATCCACGGTTAAATGGGTATAGATATTACCTCTCGGTATGAATACTGCCTCTGTCACTAATGTATAATCTGTTATTATCCACTAGCCTGCATTACATTTATCTCTTTGCCTGGCGATGTATTGTTTATTCTTTTTCTCTTTTATTCTTTTACTTGTTTCAGTCATTTGACTGCGGCTATGGTAGAGCACCACCTTAAGCTGTTCAAAAATAATATATTAGTGTTAGCCTATATCATCTATTAGCCTGGCTATATATTATCAACTTCCTTATCCAGAACAACTGGGTTATATTTTATTCAATAATACAATTTTAACCCTTTAGCATTCACATTACTCTGTCAAATGTAACGCTTATTTATTCACGTTGCTTTGAATTAATCATGCATCATCTCATAGCTTCAAGATTTTGATGAAGTGATTGTCTATTTTTAGATTGACATTATGGGGTAGGTGTGAGGGACCGGATCTTAACGGTTGAACATAAAACAGGTAGAATTATTGGAACAGATATAGCTGGTTTACAAGCTAAACAGTTAAACTTTCGGCATTGAGATTACTCCATCAAATGGAACACTTGTTAATTCACATTCAATTGAATAAACCGTGCATTCTCTTGTAGCTTCGAGACTTCGGTGCTGTGATTGCTTGTTGTTAGAACGGCATTGTAGGGCAGGTATGAGAGACCGGATCTGGCCAGTTTGAACATAAAACAGGTAGAACACTTCGGCTGGATATGGCCGGTTTGAATGTTAAAGAGTTAATATAAATCGCTATTTTGTGCTTTTATTAAATGAACGCCTGTGGCGAAGAAATGGCTGGTTAGACCATCTACTACACCGCTCTTATTTAATAAAATATTTACTGTTGAAAAGAGGGAACTATATTAAAATTGAATTAGTCAATGTAATAATTTAATCTTAATATAGAGACTTCTTTCTAAACAAAGCGATGTGCCAATAGCGAGGAAATAAATATCAAAAACATTGTATTATTGATATCTCAAAAGAGAGTTGACAATTTCAATATATATGAGGTTTATATATGAAAGGAAGTCAAAAATTATCCGCACTTTCACCATAACCGGTTCACCATTACTGTCTCTTGCGCTTGCTGAATCTTCTTGTTAGTGGTGGAGGCTGATGAGCATCCTGCTCCCTCTTCATGTCCGGTCACTTTTAAACAATTCGATCCACACATACACACTGTCCCCGCATTGTGCTAAAAGCCTCTGATGAATTTCAACCCCTGATACATCTTATGACCAGAGAAATCAGATCACTGTTTTTTTACCTACTTTGGTGCACATTGCTAGTGAAGTGGCTATGCTTATACTATAAAGCCAGAAAGAAAAATGGCGCAATCAGGCTCAAACTTCGATCACGTGACCACAATAGTACCAACTATAAGCACGCATGCGCAGAGAACAGTATGACAATAAAAAACGGTATGTTGTGGCGAAAATGTGAATAGATTTTGATTTCTCCTCGTCCATACATACACATGCATATATATGTATATATATGAGGGGCATTCCAGAAGTTTTGAGACTTTTTTAGGTGAGGTAGTTATAACTGTCCTAGATTATTGTGAGAAGGCACGTGGTCTAGTGATTAGGGCATTAGGCTCGCGATCATAGGGTCGCGAGTGCGATTCTCGGCGTCGCGTTGTGTCCTTGAGCAAGACACTTTATTTCACGTTGCTCCAATTCACTCAGCTAACGAAAATGAGTTGTACCTGTATTTCAAGGGGCCAGCCTTGTCACACTCTGTGCCACGCTGAATCTCCCCCGAGAACTACGTTAAGGGTACACGTGTCTGTGGAGTGCTCAGCCACTTGCACGTTAATCTCACGAG